>NW_025048558.1:0-62182 GCF_018831695.1 Puntigrus tetrazona
TTGGTACTTGGATGGGAGACTGCCTAGGAATACCAGGTGCTGTAAGTTTTGGAGTTTTTCACTACTTATCTAATACACTGGCCCATGGTGTGTGGTCAAAAGTTTGACCAGCTCTTTGCTTTCCCTTACTGCTTATTTAATTCAATTGCCTTTAAAGTAGCTGTTCTTTAAACAGAGTTTGACTGTTTTTAACTACTTAACTAATGCTCTTATCTTTAATGTAGCTCATTTTGAGTATTTTTTTGTATTTCATTCATTACTTATCTAGTATAATGGCACTTAGTGTGCCTCACCTTAAAATAGAGGCTTTTTGCAGCAGCTTTAGCGCTTACGGCCATACCACCCTGTTCACGCCTGATCTCTGAGAAGCTAAGCAGAGTTGGGCCTAGTTAGTACTTGGATGGGAGACTGCCTAGGAATACCAGGTGCTGTAGGTTTTTGAGTTTTTCACTACTTATCTAATACACTGGCCCTTAGTGTGGTCCAAAGTTTGACCAGCTCTTTGCTTTCCCTTACTGCTTATTTAATTCAATTGCCTTTAAAGTAGCTGTTCTTTAAACAGAGTTTGACTGTTTTTAACTACTTAACTAATGCTCTTATCTTTAATGTAGCTCATTTTGAAGTATTTTTTTTTTTGTATTTCATTCATTACTTATCTAGTATAATGGCACTTAGTGTGCCTCACCTTAAAATAGGGGGCTTTTGCAGCAGCTTTCGCTTACGGCCATACCACCCTGTTCACGCCTGATCTCGTCTGATCTCAGAAGCTAAGCAGAGTTGGGCCTAGTTAGTACTTGGATGGGGAGACTGCCTAGGAATACCAGGTGCTGTAAGTTTTGAGTTTTTCACTACTTATCTAATACACTGGCCCTTAGTGTGGTCAAAGTTTGACCAGCTCTTTGCTTTCCCTTACTGCTTATTTAATTCAATTGCCTTTAAAGTAGCTGTTCTTTAAACAGAGTTTGACTGTTTTTAACTACTTAACTAATGCTCTTATCTTTAATGTAGCTCATTTTGAAGTATTTTTTTGTATTTCATTCATTACTTATCTAGTATAATGGCACTTAGTGTGCCTCACCTTAAAATAGGGGGCTTTTTGCAGCAGCTTTAGCTTACGGCCATACCACCCTGTTCACGCCTGATCTCGTCTGATCTCAGAAGCTAAGCAGAGTTGGGCCTAGTTAGTACTTGGATGGGAGACTGCCTAGGAATACCAGGTGCTGTAAGTTTTTGAGTTTTTCACTACTTATCTAATACACTGGCCCTTAGTGTGGTCAAAGTTTGACCAGCTCTTTGCTTTCCCTTACTGCTTATTTAATTCAATTGCCTTTAAAGTAGCTGTTCTTTAAACAGAGTTTGACTGTTTTTAACTACTTAACTAATGCTCTTATCTTTAATGTAGCTCATTTTGAAGTATTTTTTTTGTATTTCATTCATTACTTATCTAGTATAATGGCACTTAGTGTGCCTCACCTTAAAATAGGGGCTTTTGCAGCAGCTTTTAGCTTACGACCATACCACCCTGTTCACGCCTGATCTCGTCTGATCTCAGAAGCTAAGCAGAGTTGGGCCTAGTTAGTACTTGGATGGGAGACTGCCTAGGAATACCAGGTGCTGTAAGTTTTTGAGTTTTTCACTACTTATCTAATACACTGGCCCTTAGTGTGGTCAAAGTTTGACCAGCTCTTTGCTTTCCCTTACTGCTTATTTAATTCAATTGCCTTTAAAGTAGCTGTTCTTTAAACAGAGTTTGACTGTTTTTAACTACTTAACTAATGCTCTTATCTTTAATGTAGCTCATTTTGAAGTATTTTTTTTTTTGTATTTCATTCATTACTTATCTAGTATAATGGCACTTAGTGTGCCTCACCTTAAAATAGGGGCTTTTGCAGCAGCTTTAGCTTACGGCCATACCACCCTGTTCACGCCCTGATCTCGTCTGATCTCAGAAGCTAAGCAGAGTTGGGCCTAGTTAGTACTTGGATGGGAGACTGCCTAGGAATACCAGGTGCTGTAAGTTTTGAGTTTTTCACTACTTATCTAATACACTGGCCCTTAGTGTGGTCAAAGTTTGACCAGCTCTTTGCTTTCCCTTACTGCTTATTTAATTCAATTGCCTTTAAAGTAGCTGTTCTTTAAACAGAGTTTGACTGTTTTTAACTACTTAACTAATGCTCTTATCTTTAATGTAGCTCATTTTGAAGTATTTTTTTTTTTTTGTATTTCATTCATTACTTATCTAGTATAATGGCACTTAGTGTGCCTCACCTTAAAATAGGGGGCTTTTGCAGCAGCTTTTAAACACGGCCATACCACCCTGTTCACGCCTGATCTCGTCTGATCTCAGAAGCTAAGCAGAGTTGGGCCTAGTTAGTACTTGGATGGGAGACTGCCTAGGAATACCAGGTGCTGTAAGTTTTGAGTTTTTCACTACTTATCTAATACACTGGCCCTTAGTGTGGTCAAAGTTTGACCAGCTCTTTGCTTTCCCTTACTGCTTATTTAATTCAATTGCCTTTAAAGTAGCTGTTCTTTAAACAGAGTTTGACTGTTTTTAACTACTTAACTAATGCTCTTATCTTTAATGTAGCTCATTTTGAAGTATTTTTTTGTATTTCATTCATTACTTATCTAGTATAATGGCACTTAGTGTGCCTCACCTTAAAATAGGGGCTTTTTGCAGCAGCAGCTTTAGCCATACCACCCTACCACGCCTGATCTCGTCTGATCTCAGAAGCTAAGCAGAGTTGGGCCTAGTTAGTACTTGGATGGGAGACTGCCTAGGAATACCAGGTGCTGTAAGTTTTTGAGTTTTTCACTACTTATCTAATACACTGGCCCTTAGTGTGGCCAAAGTTTGACCAGCTCTTTGCTTTCCCTTACTGCTTATTTAATTCAATTGCCTTTAAAGTAGCTGTTCTTTAAACAGAGTTTGACTGTTTTTAACTACTTAACTAATGCTCTTATCTTTAATGTAGCTCATTTTGAAGTATTTTTTTTTATATTTCATTCATTACTTATCTAGTATAATGGCACTTAGTGTGCCTCACCTTAAAATAGGGGCTTTTGCAGCAGCTTTAGCTTACGCCCATACCCCTGTTCACGCCTGATCTCGTCTGATCTCAGAAGCTAAGCAGAGTTGGGCCTAGTTAGTACTTGGATGGGAGACTGCCTAGGAATACCAGGTGCTGTAATTTTTTGAGTTTTTCACTACTTATCTAATACACTGGCCCTTAGTGTGGTCAAAGTTTGACCAGCTCTTTGCTTTCCCTTACTGCTTATTTAATTCAATTGCCTTTAAAGTAGCTGTTCTTTAAACAGAGTTTGACTGTTTTTAACTACTTAACTAATGCTCTTATCTTTAATGTAGCTCATTTTGAAGTATTTTTTTGTATTTCATTCATTACTTATCTAGTATAATGGCACTTAGTGTGCCTCACCTTAAAATAGGGGCTTTTGCAGCAGCTTTCGCTTACGGCCATACCACCCTGTTCACGCCTGATCTCGTCTGATCTCAGAAGCTAAGCAGAGTTGGGCCTAGTTAGTACTTGGATGGGAGACTGCCTAGGAATACCAGGTGCTGTAAGTTTTTGAGTTTTCACTACTTATCTAATACACTGGCCCTTAGTGTGGTCAAAGTTTGACCAGCTCTTTGCTTTCCCTTACTGCTTATTTAATTCAATTGCCTTTAAAGTAGCTGTTCTTTAAACAGAGTTTGACTGTTTTAACTACTTAACTAATGCTCTTATCTTTAATGTAGCTCATTTTGAAGTATTTTTTTTTTTGTATTTCATTCATTACTTATCTAGTATAATGGCACTTAGTGTGCCTCACCTTAAAATAGGGGGCTTTTTGCAGCAGCTTTAGCTTACGGCCATACCACCCTGTTCACGCCTGATCTCGTCTGATCTCAGAAGCTAAGCAGAGTTGGGCCTAGTTAGTACTTGGATGGGAGACTGCCTAGGAATACCAGGTGCTGTAAGTTTTGAGTTTTTCACTACTTATCTAATACACTGGCCCTTAGTGTGGTCAAAAGTTTGACCAGCTCTTTGCTTTCCCTTACTGCTTATTTAATTCAATTGCCTTTAAAGTAGCTGTTCTTTAAACAGAGTTTGACTGTTTTTAACTACTTAACTAATGCTCTTATCTTTAATGTAGCTCATTTTGAAGTATTTTTTTGTATTTCATTCATTACTTATCTAGTATAATGGCACTTAGTGTGCCTCACCTTAAAATAGGGGCTTTTTGCAGCAGCTTTAGCTTACGACCATACCACCCTGTTCACGCCTGATCTCGTCTGATCTCAGAAGCTAAGCAGAGTTGGGCCTAGTTAGTACTTGGATGGAGACTGCCTAGGAATACCAGGTGCTGTAAGTTTTTTGAGTTTTTCACTACTTATCTAATACACTGGCCCTTAGTGTGGTCAAAGTTTGACCAGCTCTTTGCTTTCCCTTACTGCTTATTTAATTCAATTGCCTTTAAAGTAGCTGTTCTTTAAACAGAGTTTGACTGTTTTTAACTACTTAACTAATGCTCTTATCTTTAATGTAGCTCATTTTGAAGTATTTTTTTTGTATTTCATTCATTACTTATCTAGTATAATGGCACTTAGTGTGCCTCACCTTAAAATAGGGGCTTTTGCAGCAGCTTTAAGCTTACGCCATATACCACCCTGTTCCGCCTGATCTCGTCTGATCTCAGAAGCTAAGCAGAGTTGGGCCTAGTTAGTACTTGGATGGGAGACTGCCTAGGAATACCAGGTGCTGTAAGTTTTGAGTTTTTCACTACTTATCTAATACACTGGCCCTTAGTGTGGTCAAAGTTTGACCAGCTCTTTGCTTTCCCTTACTGCTTATTTAATTCAATTGCCTTTAAAGTAGCTGTTCTTTAAACAGAGTTTGACTGTTTTTAACTACTTAACTAATGCTCTTATCTTTAATGTAGCTCATTTTGAAGTATTTTTTTTTTTGTATTTCATTCATTACTTATCTAGTATAATGGCACTTAGTGTGCCTCACCTTAAAATAGGGGGCTTTTTGCAGCAGCTTTAGCTACACGGCCATACCACCCTGTTCACGCCTGATCTCGTCTGATCTCAGAAGCTAAGCAGAGTTGGGCCTAGTTAGTACTTGGATGGGAGACTGCCTAGGAATACCAGGTGCTGTAAGTTTTGAGTTTTTCACTACTTATCTAATACACTGGCCCTTAGTGTGGTCAAAGTTTGACCAGCTCTTTGCTTTCCCTTACTGCTTATTTAATTCAATTGCCTTTAAAGTAGCTGTTCTTTAAACAGAGTTTGACTGTTTTTAACTACTTAACTAATGCTCTTATCTTTAATGTAGCTCATTTTGAAGTATTTTTTTGTGTATTTCATTCATTACTTATCTAGTATAATGGCACTTAGTGTGCCTCACCTTAAAATAGGGGCTTTTTGCAGCAGTTTTCGCTTACGGCCATACCACCCTGTTCACGCCTGATCTCGTCTGATCTCAGAAGCTAAGCAGAGTTGGGCCTAGTTAGTACTTGGATGGGAGACTGCCTAGGAATACCAGGTGCTGTAAGTTTTTGAGTTTTTTCACTACTTATCTAATACACTGGCCCTTAGTGTGGTCAAAGTTTGACCAGCTCTTTGCTTTCCCTTACTGCTTATTTAATTCAATTGCCTTTAAAGTAGCTGTTCTTTAAACAGAGTTTGACTGTTTTTAACTACTTAACTAATGCTCTTATCTTTAATGTAGCTCATTTTGAAGTATTTTTTTTTTTGTATTTCATTCATTACTTATCTAGTATAATGGCACTTAGTGTGCCTCACCTTAAAATAGGGGGCTTTTTGCAGCAGCTTTCGCTTACGGCCATACCACCCTGTTCACGCCTGATCTCGTCTGATCTCAGAAGCTAAGCAGAGTTGGGCCTAGTTAGTACTTGGATGGGAGACTGCCTAGGAATACCAGGTGCTGTAAGTTTTGAGTTTTTCACTACTTATCTAATACACTGGCCCTTAGTGTGGTCAAAGTTTGACCAGCTCTTTGCTTTCCCTTACTGCTTATTTAATTCAATTGCCTTTAAAGTAGCTGTTCTTTAAACAGAGTTTGACTGTTTTTAACTACTTAACTAATGCTCTTATCTTTAATGTAGCTCATTTTGAAGTATTTTTTTTTGTATTTCATTCATTACTTATCTAGTATAATGGCACTTAGTGTGCCTCACCTTAAAATAGGGGCTTTTGCAGCAGCTTTTTCGCTTACGGCCATACCACCCTGTTCACGCCTGATCTCGTCTGATCTCAGAAGCTAAGCAGAGTTGGGCCTAGTTAGTACTTGGATGGGAGACTGCCTAGGAATACCAGGTGCTGTAAGTTTTGAGTTTTTCACTACTTATCTAATACACTGGCCCTTAGTGTGGTCAAAGTTTGACCAGCTCTTTGCTTTCCCTTACTGCTTATTTAATTCAATTGCCTTTAAAGTAGCTGTTCTTTAAACAGAGTTTGACTGTTTTTAACTACTTAACTAATGCTCTTATCTTTAATGTAGCTCATTTTGAAGTATTTTTTTTGTATTTCATTCATTACTTATCTAGTATAATGGCACTTAGTGTGCCTCACCTTAAAATAGGGGGCTTTTTGCAGCAGCTTTAAACACGGCCATACCACCCTGTTCACGCCTGATCTCGTCTGATCTCAAGCTAAGCAGAGTTGGGCCTAGTTAGTACTTGGATGGGAGACTGCCTAGGAATACCAGGTGCTGTAAGTTTTTGAGTTTTTTCACTACTTATCTAATACACTGGCCCTTAGTGTGGCCAAAGTTTGACCAGCTCTTTGCTTTCCCTTACTGCTTATTTAATTCAATTGCCTTTAAAGTAGCTGTTCTTTAAACAGAGTTTGACTGTTTTTAACTACTTAACTAATGCTCTTATCTTTAATGTAGCTCATTTTGAAGTATTTTTTTTTTTGTATTTCATTCATTACTTATCTAGTATAATGGCACTTAGTGTGCCTCACCTTAAAATAGGGGCTTTTTGCAGCAGCTTTAGCTTACGGCCATACCACCCTGTTCACGCCTGATCTCGTCTGATCTCAGAAGCTAAGCAGAGTTGGGCCTAGTTAGTACTTGGATGGGAGACTGCCTAGGAATACCAGGTGCTGTAAGTTTTTGAGTTTTTCACTACTTATCTAATACACTGGCCCTTAGTGTGGTCAAAGTTTGACCAGCTCTTTGCTTTCCCTTACTGCTTATTTAATTCAATTGCCTTTAAAGTAGCTGTTCTTTAAACAGAGTTTGACTGTTTTTAACTACTTAACTAATGCTCTTATCTTTAATGTAGCTCATTTTGAAGTATTTTTTTTTGTATTTCATTCATTACTTATCTAGTATAATGGCACTTAGTGTGCCTCACCTTAAAATAGGGGCTTTTTGCAGCAGCTTTAGCTTACGGCCATACCACCCTGTTCACGCCTGATCTCGTCTGATCTCAGAAGCTAAGCAGAGTTGGGCCTAGTTAGTACTTGGATGGGAGACTGCCTAGGAATACCAGGTGCTGTAAGTTTTGAGTTTTTCACTACTTATCTAATACACTGGCCCTTAGTGTGGTCAAAGTTTGACCAGCTCTTTGCTTTCCCTTACTGCTTATTTAATTCAATTGCCTTTAAAGTAGCTGTTCTTTAAACAGAGTTTGACTGTTTTTAACTACTTAACTAATGCTCTTATCTTTAATGTAGCTCATTTTGAAGTATTTTTTTTTGTATTTCATTCATTACTTATCTAGTATAATGGCACTTAGTGTGCCTCACCTTAAATATAGGGCTTTTTGCAGCAGCTTTAGCTTACGGCCATACCACCCTGTTCACGCCTGATCTCGTCTGATCTCAGAAGCTAAGCAGAGTTGGGCCTAGTTAGTACTTGGATGGGAGACTGCCTAGGAATACCAGGTGCTGTAAGTTTTGAGTTTTTCACTACTTATCTAATACACTGGCCCTTAGTGTGGTCAAAGTTTGACCAGCTCTTTGCTTTCCCTTACTGCTTATTTAATTCAATTGCCTTTAAAGTAGCTGTTCTTTAAACAGAGTTTGACTGTTTTTAACTACTTAACTAATGCTCTTATCTTTAATGTAGCTCATTTTGAAGTATTTTTTTTTTTTTTGTATTTCATTCATTACTTATCTAGTATAATGGCACTTAGTGTGCCTCACCTTAAAATAGGGGCTTTTGCAGCAGCTTTAAGCTAGCTGACGGCCATACCACCTGTTCACGCCTGATCTCGTCTGATCTCAGAAGCTAAGCAGAGTTGGGCCTAGTTAGTACTTGGATGGGAGACTGCCTAGGAATACCAGGTGCTGTAAGTTTTGAGTTTTTCACTACTTATCTAATACACTGGCCCTTAGTGTGGTCAAAGTTTGACCAGCTCTTTGCTTTCCCTTACTGCTTATTTAATTCAATTGCCTTTAAAGTAGCTGTTCTTTAAACAGAGTTTGACTGTTTTTAACTACTTAACTAATGCTCTTATCTTTAATGTAGCTCATTTTGAAGTATTTTTTTTTGTATTTCATTCATTACTTATCTAGTATAATGGCACTTAGTGTGCCTCACCTTAAAATAGGGGCTTTTTGCAGCAGCTTTAGCTTACGGCCATACCACCCTGTTCACGCCTGATCTCGTCTGATCTCAGAAGCTAAGCAGAGTTGGGCCTAGTTAGTACTTGGATGGGAGACTGCCTAGGAATACCAGGTGCTGTAAGTTTTGAGTTTTTCACTACTTATCTAATACACTGGCCCTTAGTGTGGTCAAAGTTTGACCAGCTCTTTGCTTTCCCTTACTGCTTATTTAATTCAATTGCCTTTAAAGTAGCTGTTCTTTAAACAGAGTTTGACTGTTTTTAACTACTTAACTAATGCTCTTATCTTTAATGTAGCTCATTTTGAAGTATTTTTTTTTTTGTATTTCATTCATTACTTATCTAGTATAATGGCACTTAGTGTGCCTCACCTTAAAATAGGGGCTTTTTGCAGCAGCTTTAAGCTTACGGCCATACCACCCTGTTCACGCCTGATCTCGTCTGATCTCAGAAGCTAAGCAGAGTTGGGCCTAGTTAGTACTTGGATGGGAGACTGCCTAGGAATACCAGGTGCTGTAAGTTTTGAGTTTTTCACTACTTATCTAATACACTGGCCCTTAGTGTGGTCAAAGTTTGACCAGCTCTTTGCTTTCCCTTACTGCTTATTTAATTCAATTGCCTTTAAAGTAGCTGTTCTTTAAACAGAGTTTGACTGTTTTTAACTACTTAACTAATGCTCTTATCTTTAATGTAGCTCATTTTGAAGTATTTTTTTTGTATTTCATTCATTACTTATCTAGTATAATGGCACTTAGTGTGCCTCACCTTAAAATAGGGGCTTTTTGCAGCAGCTTTTGCTTACGGCCATACCACCCTGTTCACGCCTGATCTCGTCTGATCTCAGAAGCTAAGCAGAGTTGGGCCTAGTTAGTACTTGGATGGGAGACTGCCTAGGAATACCAGGTGCTGTAAGTTTTGAGTTTTTCACTACTTATCTAATACACTGGCCCTTAGTGTGGTCAAAGTTTGACCAGCTCTTTGCTTTCCCTTACTGCTTATTTAATTCAATTGCCTTTAAAGTAGCTGTTCTTTAAACAGAGTTTGACTGTTTTTAACTACTTAACTAATGCTCTTATCTTTAATGTAGCTCATTTTGAAGTATTTTTTTTTTGTATTTCATTCATTACTTATCTAGTATAATGGCACTTAGTGTGCCTCACCTTAAAATAGGGGCTTTTTGCAGCAGCTTTTAGCTTACGGCCATACCACCCTGTTCACGCCTGATCTCGTCTGATCTCAGAAGCTAAGCAGAGTTGGGCCTAGTTAGTACTTGGATGGGAGACTGCCTAGGAATACCAGGTGCTGTAAGTTTTGAGTTTTCACTACTTATCTAATACACTGGCCCTTAGTGTGGTCAAAGTTTGACCAGCTCTTTGCTTTCCCTTACTGCTTATTTAATTCAATTGCCTTTAAAGTAGCTGTTCTTTAAACAGAGTTTGACTGTTTTTAACTACTTAACTAATGCTCTTATCTTTAATGTAGCTCATTTTGAAGTTTTTTTTTTTTTGTATTTCATTCATTACTTATCTAGTATAATGGCACTTAGTGTGCCTCACCTTAAAAATAGGGGCTTTTGCAGCAGCTTTAGCTTACGGCCATACCACCCTGTTCACGCCTGATCTCGTCTGATCTCAGAAGCTAAGCAGAGTTGGGCCTAGTTAGTACTTGGATGGGAGACTGCCTAGGAATACCAGGTGCTGTAAGTTTTGAGTTTTTCACTACTTATCTAATACACTGGCCCTTAGTGTGGGTCAAAGTTTGACCAGCTCTTTGCTTTCCCTTACTGCTTATTTAATTCAATTGCCTTTAAAGTAGCTGTTCTTTAAACAGAGTTTGACTGTTTTTAACTACTTAACTAATGCTCTTATCTTTAATGTAGCTCATTTTGAAGTATTTTTTTTTTTGTATTTCATTCATTACTTATCTAGTATAATGGCACTTAGTGTGCCTCACCTTAAAATAGGGGGCTTTTTGCAGCAGCTTTAGCTTACGGCCATACCACCCTGTTCACGCCTGATCTCGTCTGATCTCAGAAGCTAAGCAGAGTTGGGCCTAGTTAGTACTTGGATGGGAGACTGCCTAGGAATACCAGGTGCTGTAAGTTTTTGAGTTTTTTCACTACTTATCTAATACACTGGCCCTTAGTGTGGTCAAAGTTTGACCAGCTCTTTGCTTTCCCTTACTGCTTATTTAATTCAATTGCCTTTAAAGTAGCTGTTCTTTAAACAGAGTTTGACTGTTTTTAACTACTTAACTAATGCTCTTATCTTTAATGTAGCTCATTTTGAAGTTTTTTTTTTTTTGTATTTCATTCATTACTTATCTAGTATAATGGCACTTAGTGTGCCTCACCTTAAAATAGGGGGCTTTTTGCAGCAGCTTTCGCTTACGGCCATACCACCCTGTTCACGCCTGATCTCGTCTGATCTCAGAAGCTAAGCAGAGTTGGGCCTAGTTAGTACTTGGATGGGAGACTGCCTAGGAATACCAGGTGCTGTAAGTTTTTGAGTTTTTCACTACTTATCTAATACACTGGCCCTTAGTGTGGTCAAAGTTTGACCAGCTCTTTGCTTTCCCTTACTGCTTATTTAATTCAATTGCCTTTAAAGTAGCTGTTCTTTAAACAGAGTTTGACTGTTTTTAACTACTTAACTAATGCTCTTATCTTTAATGTAGCTCATTTTGAAGTATTTTTTTTTTGTATTTCATTCATTACTTATCTAGTATAATGGCACTTAGTGTGCCTCACCTTAAAATAGGGGCTTTTTGCAGCAGCTTTAGCTTACGGCCATACCACCCTGTTCACGCCTGATCTCGTCTGATCTCAGAAGCTAAGCAGAGTTGGGCCTAGTTAGTACTTGGATGGGAGACTGCCTAGGAATACCAGGTGCTGTAAGTTTTGAGTTTTTCACTACTTATCTAATACACTGGCCCTTAGTGTGGTCAAAGTTTGACCAGCTCTTTGCTTTCCCTTACTGCTTATTTAATTCAATTGCCTTTAAAGTAGCTGTTCTTTAAACAGAGTTTGACTGTTTTTAACTACTTAACTAATGCTCTTATCTTTAATGTAGCTCATTTTGAAGTATTTTTTTTTTGTATTTCATTCATTACTTATCTAGTATAATGGCACTTAGTGTGCCTCACCTTAAAATAGGGGCTTTTGCAGCAGCTTTAGCTTACGGCCATACCACCCTGTTCACGCCTGATCTCGTCTGATCTCAGAAGCTAAGCAGAGTTGGGCCTAGTTAGTACTTGGATGGGAGACTGCCTAGGAATACCAGGTGCTGTAAGTTTTTGAGTTTTGTCACTACTTATCTAATACACTGGCCCTTAGTGTGGTCAAAGTTTGACCAGCTCTTTGCTTTCCCTTACTGCTTATTTAATTCAATTGCCTTTAAAGTAGCTGTTCTTTAAACAGAGTTTGACTGTTTTTAACTACTTAACTAATGCTCTTATCTTTAATGTAGCTCATTTTGAAGTATTTTTTTTTTTGTATTTCATTCATTACTTATCTAGTATAATGGCACTTAGTGTGCCTCACCTTAAAATAGGGGCTTTTTGCAGCAGCTTTAGCTTACGGCCATACCACCCTGTTCACGCCTGATCTCGTCTGATCTCAGAAGCTAAGCAGAGTTGGGCCTAGTTAGTACTTGGATGGGAGACTGCCTAGGAATACCAGGTGCTGTAAGTTTTTGAGTTTTTCACTACTTATCTAATACACTGGCCCTTAGTGTGGCCAAAGTTTGACCAGCTCTTTGCTTTCCCTTACTGCTTATTTAATTCAATTGCCTTTAAAGTAGCTGTTCTTTAAACAGAGTTTGACTGTTTTTAACTACTTAACTAATGCTCTTATCTTTAATGTAGCTCATTTTGAAGTATTTTTTTTTTTGTATTTCATTCATTACTTATCTAGTATAATGGCACTTAGTGTGCCTCACCTTAAAATAGGGGCTTTTTGCAGCAGCTTAGAAAGCTTACGGCCATACCACCCTGTTCACGCCTGATCTCGTCTGATCTCAGAAGCTAAGCAGAGTTGGGCCTAGTTAGTACTTGGATGGGAGACTGCCTAGGAATACCAGGTGCTGTAAGTTTTGAGTTTTTCACTACTTATCTAATACACTGGCCCTTAGTGTGGTCAAAGTTTGACCAGCTCTTTGCTTTCCCTTACTGCTTATTTAATTCAATTGCCTTTAAAGTAGCTGTTCTTTAAACAGAGTTTGACTGTTTTTAACTACTTAACTAATGCTCTTATCTTTAATGTAGCTCATTTTGAAGTATTTTTTTTGTATTTCATTCATTACTTATCTAGTATAATGGCACTTAGTGTGCCTCACCTTAAAATAGGGGGCTTTTTGCAGCAGCTTTAGCTTACGGCCATACCACCCTGTTCACGCCTGATCTCGTCTGATCTCAGAAGCTAAGCAGAGTTGGGCCTAGTTAGTACTTGGATGGGAGACTGCCTAGGAATACCAGGTGCTGTAAGTTTTGAGTTTTTCACTACTTATCTAATACACTGGCCCTTAGTGTGGTCAAAGTTTGACCAGCTCTTTGCTTTCCTTACTGCTTATTTAATTCAATTGCCTTTAAAGTAGCTGTTCTTTAAACAGAGTTTGACTGTTTTTAACTACTTAACTAATGCTCTTATCTTTAATGTAGCTCATTTTGAAGTATTTTTTTTTTGTATTTCATTCATTACTTATCTAGTATAATGGCACTTAGTGTGCCTCACCTTAAAATAGGGGGCTTTTTGCAGCAGCTTTAAGCTTACGGCCATACCACCCTGTTCACGCCTGATCTCGTCTGATCTCAGAAGCTAAGCAGAGTTGGGCCTAGTTAGTACTTGGATGGGAGACTGCCTAGGAATACCAGGTGCTGTAAGTTTTGAGTTTTTTCACTACTTATCTAATACACTGGCCCTTAGTGTGGTCAAAGTTTGACCAGCTCTTTGCTTTCCCTTACTGCTTATTTAATTCAATTGCCTTTAAAGTAGCTGTTCTTTAAACAGAGTTTGACTGTTTTTAACTACTTAACTAATGCTCTTATCTTTAATGTAGCTCATTTTGAAGTATTTTTTTTTTGTATTTCATTCATTACTTATCTAGTATAATGGCACTTAGTGTGCCTCACCTTAAAATAGGGGGCTTTTTGCAGCAGCTTTAGCTTACGGCCCACCACCCTGTTCACGCCTGATCTCGTCTGATCTCAGAAGCTAAGCAGAGTTGGGCCTAGTTAGTACTTGGATGGGAGACTGCCTAGGAATACCAGGTGCTGTAAGTTTTTGAGTTTTTTCACTACTTATCTAATACACTGGCCCTTAGTGTGGTCAAAGTTTGACCAGCTCTTTGCTTTCCCTTACTGCTTATTTAATTCAATTGCCTTTAAAGTAGCTGTTCTTTAAACAGAGTTTGACTGTTTTTAACTACTTAACTAATGCTCTTATCTTTAATGTAGCTCATTTTGAAGTATTTTTTTTTTTGTATTTCATTCATTACTTATCTAGTATAATGGCACTTAGTGTGCCTCACCTTAAAATAGGGGCTTTTTGCAGCAGCTTTAGCTTACGCCATACCACCCTGTTCACGCCTGATCTCGTCTGATCTCAGAAGCTAAGCAGAGTTGGGCCTAGTTAGTACTTGGATGGGAGACTGCCTAGGAATACCAGGTGCTGTAAGTTTTGAGTTTTTCACTACTTATCTAATACACTGGCCCTTAGTGTGGTCAAAGTTTGACCAGCTCTTTGCTTTCCCTTACTGCTTATTTAATTCAATTGCCTTTAAAGTAGCTGTTCTTTAAACAGAGTTTGACTGTTTTTTAACTACTTAACTAATGCTCTTATCTTTAATGTAGCTCATTTTGAAGTATTTTTTTGTATTTCATTCATTACTTATCTAGTATAATGGCACTTAGTGTGCCTCACCTTAAAATAGGGGCTTTTTGCAGCAGCTTTAGCTTACGGCCATACCACCCTGTTCACGCCTGATCTCGTCTGATCTCAGAAGCTAAGCAGAGTTGGGCCTAGTTAGTACTTGGATGGGAGACTGCCTAGGAATACCAGGTGCTGTAAGTTTTGAGTTTTTCACTACTTATCTAATACACTGGCCCTTAGTGTGGTCAAAGTTTGACCAGCTCTTTGCTTTCCCTTACTGCTTATTTAATTCAATTGCCTTTAAAGTAGCTGTTCTTTAAACAGAGTTTGACTGTTTTTAACTACTTAACTAATGCTCTTATCTTTAATGTAGCTCATTTTGAAGTAGTTTTTTTTTTTGTATTTCATTCATTACTTATCTAGTATAATGGCACTTAGTGTGCCTCACCTTAAAATAGGGGCTTTTTGCAGCAGCTTTAAGCTTACGGCCATACCACCCTGTTCACGCCTGATCTCGTCTGATCTCAGAAGCTAAGCAGAGTTGGGCCTAGTTAGTACTTGGATGGGAGACTGCCTAGGAATACCAGGTGCTGTAAGTTTTTGAGTTTTTCACTACTTATCTAATACACTGGCCCTTAGTGTGGTCAAAGTTTGACCAGCTCTTTGCTTTCCCTTACTGCTTATTTAATTCAATTGCCTTTAAAGTAGCTGTTCTTTAAACAGAGTTTGACTGTTTTTAACTACTTAACTAATGCTCTTATCTTTAATGTAGCTCATTTTGAAGTATTTTTTTTTGTATTTCATTCATTACTTATCTAGTATAATGGCACTTAGTGTGCCTCACCTTAAAATAGGGGCTTTTTGCAGCAGCTTTAGCTTACGGCCATACCACCCTGTTCACGCCTGATCTCGTCTGATCTCAGAAGCTAAGCAGAGTTGGCCTAGTTAGTACTTGGATGGGAGACTGCCTAGGAATACCAGGTGCTGTAAGTTTTTGAGTTTTTTCACTACTTATCTAATACACTGGCCCTTAGTGTGGTCAAAGTTTGACCAGCTCTTTGCTTTCCCTTACTGCTTATTTAATTCAATTGCCTTAAAAGTAGCTGTTCTTTAAACAGAGTTTGACTGTTTTTAACTACTTAACTAATGCTCTTATCTTTAATGTAGCTCATTTTGAAGTATTTTTTTTTTGTATTTCATTCATTACTTATCTAGTATAATGGCACTTAGTGTGCCTCACCTTAAAATAGGGGCTTTTGCAGCAGCTTTAGCTTACGGCCATACCACCCTGTTCACGCCTGATCTCGTCTGATCTCAGAAGCTAAGCAGAGTTGGGCCTAGTTAGTACTTGGATGGGAGACTGCCTAGGAATACCAGGTGCTGTAAGTTTTTGAGTTTTTCACTACTTATCTAATACACTGGCCCTTAGTGTGGTCAAAGTTTGACCAGCTCTTTGCTTTCCCTTACTGCTTATTTAATTCAATTGCCTTTAAAGTAGCTGTTCTTTAAACAGAGTTTGACTGTTTTTAACTACTTAACTAATGCTCTTATCTTTAATGTAGCTCATTTTGAAGTATTTTTTTTGTATTTCATTCATTACTTATCTAGTATAATGGCACTTAGTGTGCCTCACCTTAAAATAGGGGCTTTTTGCAGCAGCTTTAAGCTTACGGCCATACCACCCTGTTCACGCCTGATCTCGTCTGATCTCAGAAGCTAAGCAGAGTTGGGCCTAGTTAGTACTTGGATGGGAGACTGCCTAGGAATACCAGGTGCTGTAAGTTTTTGAGTTTTTCACTACTTATCTAATACACTGGCCCTTAGTGTGGTCAAAGTTTGACCAGCTCTTTGCTTTCCCTTACTGCTTATTTAATTCAATTGCCTTTAAAGTAGCTGTTCTTTAAACAGAGTTTGACTGTTTTTAACTACTTAACTAATGCTCTTATCTTTAATGTAGCTCATTTTGAAGTATTTTTTTTTGTATTTCATTCATTACTTATCTAGTATAATGGCACTTAGTGTGCCTCACCTTAAAATAGGGGGCTTTTTGGGCAGTCACTAAACTACGGCCATACTAATTCTGTTCACGCCTGATCTCAGAAGCTAAGCAGAGAGTTGGGCCCTAGTTAGTACTCTGGATGGGAGACTGCCCAGGAAATACCAGGTGCTGTAGGTTTTGGAGTTTTTTTCTACTACTTATCACAATACACTGGTTCTCAGTGTGGTCAAAGTTTGACCAGCCTCTTTGCTTTCTCACTGGGGTTTATTTAATTCAATTACCTTTAAAGTAGCTGTTCTTTAAACAGGGATTTGACTGTTTTTAACTACTTAACTAATGCTCTTATCTTTAATGTAGCTCATTTTTAAAGTATTTTTTTTTTTTTGTATTTCATTCATTACTTATCTAGTATAATTGCACTTAGTGTACCTCCCCTACCTTAAATAGGGGCTTTTTGCAGCAGCTTTCTGCTTACAGCCATGTCTACACCTTGTTCACTCCTGATCCTTGCAAGCTAAGCAGAGTTGGGCCCAGTTGGTACTTTTTGGATGGGGAAGATTGCCTAGAAATTACCAGGCACTGTAAGTTTGTGAGTTTTTTCACTGCTTATCTAATACACTAGCCCATGGTGTGGCCAAAGTTTGACCAGCTCTTTGCTTTCACTTTACTGCTTATTTAATTCAATTTGTTTTTAAAGTAGCTTTTTGTTCTTTAAACAAGAGAGGTTTGGCTTCTGTTTTTAACTACTTAACCAATGCTCTTATCTGTCATGTAGCTCATTTTGAAGCATTTTTATTTTTTTATTTAATTCATTCCTTATCTAGTATAGTAGCAATTTAGTGTGCCTCACCTTAAAAATAGGGGGCTTTTTGCAAAGTAGCTTTGGCTTTCACGGCCATACCACCCTGCTCACGCCTGATCTCGCCCAGTCTCAGTAGCTTAGCAGAGCTGGGCCTAGTTAGCACTTCTGGATTGGGAGATCACCTAGGAATACCAGGTGCCTGTAAGTTTTGAGTTTTTTCACTACTTATCACAATACACTGGCTCATAGTACAGCTTCAAAGTTCCCGACCAGCTCTTTGCTTTCCCCTTACTGCTTATTTAATCCAATTGCCTTTAAAGTAGCCTGTTCTTCTTAAACAGAGCTCTTGACTATTTTAACTACTTAACCAATGCTCTTATCTTTAATGTAGCCTCATTTTGAAGTATTTTTTGTATTTGCATTTCGGTCATTACTTATCTAGTATAATGGCACTTAGTGTGTCTCAATTTTTTAAAATAGGGAGCTTTTTGTAGCAGCTTTCGCTTATAGCCACACCGCCCTGTTCTACACGCTGATCCTGCTCCATCTCAGAAGCTAAGCAGAGTTGGGGCCTAGTTAAAGTACTTGGATAGGGGAGCTGCCACAAAGGAATACCAGGTGCTATAGGCTTTTGAGTTTTTTCTACTACTCTATCTAATACACTGGCCCTTAGTGTGGTCAAAGCTTCGATCTGTTTCTTTGCTTGCCTGTACTGCCATTCAATTGCCCAGCTCTTTAAAGTATCTGTTCTTTAAACAGGATTTGACTGTTTTTAACTTTATAACTATTACTCTTATCTTTTAATGCAGCTCATTTGGAAGTATTTATTTTTTTTTGTATTTCATTCATTGCTTATCTGATGTAATGGCAATTGAGTGTGTGCACCCACTCCAAAATAGGGGGCTTTACCTTGGCACAAACACGGCCATACCACTCCTGCTCCACGCCTGAATCTCGCCTGATCTCAGAAGCTAAGCAGAGTTGGCCCTGAAGCATAATTTCTGATGGGGAGACTGCACACAGATACCAGGTGTGCAAGTTTTGAGTTTTTTCACTACTTATCTAATACACTTGGTCTTCAGTGTGTGGTCAAAGTTTGACATTAGTTTCTTTGCTTTCTCTACTGCTTATTATTTAATCTAATTGCCTTTAAAGTAGCTGTTCTTTAAACAGAGTTTGATTGCTTTTAACTACTTAACTAATGCTCTTATCTTTAATGTAACTTATATTTTGAAGTATTTTTTTTTTTTTTTTTTTTTTTATTTAATTCATTGCTGCTCTAGTATAGTAATTCTAGTGTACCTCACTCCAAAATAGGGCTTTTTGCAGCAGCTTTGGCTTACGGCCATACTAATTCTGTTCTAGCAGCCTGAATCCTCGTCTGATCTCAGAAGCTAAGCAGAGTTGGGCCTAGTTAGTACTTGGGATGGGGGACTGCCTAGGAAATACCAGGAAGCTGTAAGTTTTTGAGTTTTTTCACTACTTATCTAATACACTGCCCACAGTGTGGCCAAAGTTTGACCAACTCTTTGGCTTTCCCTTACTGCTTATTTAGTTCAATTGCCTTTAAAGTATGGATTATTTAAACCAGAAGTTTGACTGTTTTTTAACACTACTTAACTAATGCTCTTATCTTTATTGTAGATCATTTTTGAAGCATTTTTTTTTTGTATATCATTCATTACTTATCTAGTATAATGGCAATTTTAGTGTGCCTCACCCTTAAAATAGGGCTTTTGCAGCAGCTTTGAGCTTCACGACACATCACCTCTGTTCACGCCTGATCTCAGAAGCTAAGCAGAGCTGGGCCTAGTTAGTACTTGGATGGGGAGATCGCCTAGGAATACCAGGTGCTGTAAAGTTTTGAGTTTTTTCACTGCTTATCTAATACATTTGGTCTATGAATTGTGGTCAAGATTTGACCAGCTCTTGCTTCCTTGAATTACTGCTTATTTAATTCAATTGCCTTTAAAGTAGCAGTTATTTAAACAGAGTTTGACTGTTTTTAACTACTTGCCCACGCTCTTTATCTTTTTATTGGCAAGATCATTTTGAAGTATTTTTTTTTGTATATCATTCATTACTTATCTAGTATAATGGCACTTGAGTAAAATTGTTCACTTAAAATAGGGGCTTTTGCAGCAGCTTTCGCTTACGGCCATACCACCCTGTTCACGCCCTGATCTCAGAAGTTAAGCAGAGTTGGGCCTAGTTAGTACTCTTGGATGGGAGACTGCTTTCCAGGGAATACCAGGTGAAGCAAGTTTTTGAGTTTTTTCATTACTTGATCTAATACACTGGCTCCATAGTGTGGCCAAAGTTTGACCAACTTTTGGCTTTCCCCTTACTGCTTATTTGATTCAATTCGCTTCCTTAAAGTAGCTATACTTTTGCCAGAGTTTAATTGTTTTTAACTACTTAACTAATGCCTTATCTTTAATGTAGCTCATATATTCGTAACTATTTTTTTTTTGTACTTCATTCATTACTTATTCAGTATAATGGTACTGAATGCTGCCATAATCTTAAAATAGGGGCTTTTGCAGCAGCTTGCTTCACCATGACGCTACTGCCCTGTTCACGCCTGATCTCGCCTGATCTCAGAAGCTAAGCAGAGTTGGGCCTAGTTAGTACTTGGATGGGAGACTGTCTAGGGAGAAATACCAGGTGCTGTAAGCACTGAGTTTTCACTACTTATCTAATACACTGGCCCTCAGTGTGGCCAAAGCTTGACCAGCTCTTTGCTTTCCCTTACTGCTTATTTAATTCAATCTGCCTTTAAAGTAGCTGTTCTTTTAAACAGAGTTTGACTGTTTTTAACTACTTAACTAATGTTCTTATCTTTAATGTAGCTCATTTCCTGAAGTATTTTTTTTTTTTTGTATTTCATTCATTACTTATCTAGTATAATGGCACTTAGTGTGCCTCACCTTAAAATAGGGGCTTTTGCAACAGCTTTTGGCTTCACGGCCATACCACCCTGTCCACGCCTGATCCTCGTCTGATCTCAGAAGCTAAACCCAGAGTTGGGCCTAGTTAGTACTTGGATGGGAGACTGCCTAGGAATACCAGGTGCTGTAAGTTTTTGAGTTTTTCACTACTTATCTAATACACTGGCCACATAGTGTGGTCAAGAAGTTTGACCAGCTCTGCTTTCCCTTACTGCTTATTTAATTCAATTGCCTTTAAAGTAGCTGTTCTTTAAACAGAGTTTGACTGTTTTTAACTACTTAACTAATGCTCTTATCTTTAATGTAGCTCATTTTTGAAATATATTTTTTTGTATTTCATTCATTACTTATCTAGTATAATGGCACTTAGTGTGCCTCACCTTAAAATAGGGGGATTTTGCAGCAGCTTTCTGCTTACTGGCCATACCACCACCTGTTCACGCCCCGGATCTCAGAAGCTAAGCAGAGTTGGGCCTAGTTAGTACTTGGATGAGAGACTGCCTAAGGAATACCAGGTGCTGTAGGTTTTGAGTTTTTCACTACTTATCTAATACACTGGTTCCCTTAGTGTGGTCAAAGTTTGACCAGCTCTTTGCTTTCCCTTACTGCTTATCATAATTCAATCTTGTCTCCCTTTAAAGTAGCTGTTCTTTTAAACAGAGTTTGACTGTTTTAACTACTTAACTAATGCCCTTATCTTTAAAAATGTAGCTCATTTTGAAGTATTTTTTTTTTTTTTTTTGTATTTCATTCATTGCTTATCTCAGTATAATGGCATGAGTGTGCCTCACCATGAAATAGGGGGGGGCTTTTTGGCAGCTTTTTCGCTTCTTTGCCACACCGCCCTGTTCACGTCTGATCTCGTCTAACTCTCAGAAGCTAAGCAGAGTTGGGCCTAGTTAGTACTTGGATAGGAGACTGCCTAGGAAAACCAGGTGCTCTGTAAGTTTTGAGTTTTTCACTACTTATCTAATACACTGGCCCTTTAGTGTGGCCATAAAAGTTTGACCAGCTCTTTGCTTCCCTTACTGCTTATTTAATTCAATTGCCTTTAAAGTAGCTGTACTTTAAACAGAGTTTGACTGTTTTTAACTACTTAACTAATGCTCTTATCTTTAATGTAGCTCATTTTGAAGAGATTTTTTTGTATTTCATTCATTACTTATCTAGTATAATGGCATTTAGTGTGCCTCACCTTAAAATAGAGGGCTTTTTGCAGCAGCTTTGGCTTACGGCCATACCACCCTGTTCACGCCTGATCTCGTCTGATCTCAGAAGCTAAGCAGAGTTAGGCCTAGTTAGTACTTGGATAGGAGACTGCCTAGGAATACCAGGTGCTGTAAGTTTTGAGTTTTTCACTACTTATCTAATACACTGGCCCATAGTGTGGTCAAAGTTTGACCAGCTCTTTGCTTTCCCTTACTGCTTATTTAATTCAATTGCCTTTAAAGTAGCTGTTTTTTAAACAGAGTTTGACTGTTTTTAACTACTTAACTAATGCTCTTATCTTTAATGTAGCTCATTTTGAAGTATTTTTTTGTATTTCATTCATTACTTATCTAGTATAATGGCACTTAGTGTACCTCACGCCTTAAAATAGGGGGCTTTTTGCAGCAGCTTTGCTTATGGCCATACCACCCTGTTCACGCCTGATCTCAGAAGCTAAGCAGAGTTGGGCCTAGTTAGTTCTTGGATGGGAGACTGCCTAGGAATACCAGGTGCTGTAAGTTTTTTGAGTTTTTTTCACTACTTATCTAATATACTGACCCTTAGTGTGGTCAAAGTTTGACCAGCTCTCTTTGCTTTCCCTTACTGCTTATTTAATTCAATTGCCTTTAAAGTGGCTGTTCTTTAAACAGAGTTTGACTGTTTTTAACTACTTAACTAATGCTCTTATCTTTAATGTAGCTCATTTTGAAGTATTTTTTTTTTTGTATTTCATTCATTACTTATCTAGTATAATGGCACTTAGTGTGCCTCACCTTAAAATAGGGGCTTTTTGCAGCAGCTTTAAACTACGGCCATACCACCCTGTTCATGCCTGATGTAGTCTGATCTCAGAAGCTAAGCAGAGTTGGGCCTGGTTAGTACTTGGATGGGAGACTGCCTAGGAATACCAGGTGCTGTAAGTTTTGAGTTTTTTCACTACTTATCTAATACACTGGCCCTTAGTGTGGTCAAAGTTTGACCAGCTCTTTGCTTTCCCTTACTGCTTATTTAATTCAATTGCCTTTAAAGTAGCTGTTCTTTAAACAGAGTTTGACTGTTTTTAACTACTTAACTAATGCTCTTATCTTTAATGTAGCTCATTTTGAAGTATTTTTTTTTTTGTATTTCATTCATTACTTATCTAGTATAATGGCACTTTAGTGTGCCTCACCTTAAAATAGGGGGCTTTTTGCAGCAGCTTTAAGCTTACGGCCATACCACCTGTTCACGCCTGATCTCAGAAGCTAAGCAGAGTTGGGCGTAGTTAGTACTTGGATGGGAGACTGCCTAGGAATACTAGGTGCTGTAAGTTTTTGAGTTTTTTCACTACTTGTCTAATACACTGGCCCTTAGTGTGGTCAAAGTTTGACCAGCTCTTTGCTTTCCCTTACTGCTTATTTAATTCAATTGCCTTTAAAGTAGCTCTTCTTTAAACAGAGTTTGACTATTTTTTTAACTACTTAACTAATGCTCTTATCTTTAATGTAGCTCATTTTGAAGTATTTTTTTTTTGTATTTCATTCATTACTTATCTAGTATAATGGCACTTAGTGTGCCTCACCTTAAAATAGGGGACTTTTTGCAGCAGCTTTAGCTTGCGGCCATACCACACTGTTCACGCCTGATCTCGTCTGATTGCAGAAGCTAAGCAGAGTTGGGCCTAGTTAGTACTTGGATGGGAGACTGCCTAGGAATACCAGGTGCTGTAATTTTTGGCGCTAGAGAGCACATAGGAGTTTGTTGGCTGCAGTAGGGAGAGGAAGGCTCTCCTCCATTTTGGTGTAATTTTTGTGTTTGTATTTTGCTTTTTCTTTAGTTTAAGTTAGTTTTTTGTTGTTTTTTCAGTTATAAAACCACCCAACAGCAGCTTTTTGCTTGCTGGAGGGTGGTTACTCTTTCTATTTTTCTTTTTCCTCTTTTCTTAAATGGACGGATTAATGGCAAATGACACTGGACTGGCACGAGGAACACGAGGGGCAAACGACAATGCAATGGCACGAGGAACATGCACGGCAAAGCGACACTGGAACGGCACAAAGGAACACACAAGGCAAAGCGACACTGGAAAGGGAGGAGGAACACACACGGCAAACGACAATGGACTGGATAAGCGACTACGAGTTGGAAAGAAAATGGATCAAAACATGAAGAACAGGGTCAACGAAAGGAAATATTTAAAGGAGGCTACGGTGATTGTGAATGTGGAAAATGTGAGCGATGTGACAGCGGTGGATATAATTAAAGCAGTGACGGGAAGATCGGTGAAGGAAAGATTTTAGCTGTTAGGCCAAAACCATCAAATGAGTATGAAATTACACTTGAGCGGGAGGAGGACACTGAGATACTAATGGATGGATTGGACATTAAAGGTATAACCTTTGAGGTTAAAAGACTGCATAACAGGGACTATGTTGTTTCTTTCATGCACCTTCCTGCTTACATAGATGATGAGGATATTTTAAATAAATTAGAACAATGGGGAGTAACTCCCTTATCTTTGATTAAAAGAAGGGTGTATCCGGGCACTAACATAGAGGATGGCACTCGCTTTGCAAAGGTGAGGTTCCCAAGAGAGGTGGTCTCATTGCCATATAGCACAAAAATGGAGACAGCGGAAGGGCCACAATATTTCCGGGTGATACACAGTCACCAGGTGAAAACTTGTCGGCTGTGTATGAGTCCGGATCACATGGTAAAGGACTGTCCAGAGTTCAGGTGCTACAAATGTGACGGGAGAGGCCACTTTGCAAGGGACTGCAATGCTGTTAAGTGCCTGGATTGCCGAGAGGTTTTAGACAAATGTAATTGCTGGATCGAGAATGAGGAGGATGAAGAGGAGCAGGTGAGCGGGCAGGTGCATGAAGGAGATACAGAAATAGATCAAGAGGAGAAACTACAAAAATAATGACATTAAAGAAGGAATGGACAAAGGAAAAAAAGAATTGGAACAAACACGTCAAAAGGAAGAGAAAGAGATAAAGATGGACAGGACTATAGACCAAAAAAGTGTACCGGACAGAGCAGAACAAAGGACAACGAACAGAATATGGAAATGGATAAAGGAATGGAAGAGGAAAATTCAGCGAAATCAAGTAAAAGGAGAAGACCAATAAAGGTAATGCCAAACATTGAAGTAGCTAAAAAAGACTGGTTAAAAACAAAATGTGGATAAAAATGAGGCGGTAAAGGACTTAAAGGAGATGGAATGAAGAAATGGTTGTCATGAATGTCATTTTAAGAACTGTCTTTTGGGTTATGGTTTTAAGAATGGTTGCTTTTAATGCTAGAGGGTTAGTGGATATAAGAAAATTTGAAAATGTCAAGGAAATGTGTAAAAATGAGGATGTGATTATGTTGCAAGAAACTAACTGGAAAGAAGTACATATAAGTGAAGTAAGGAAAATATGGAATGGGAAGATTTTGTATAATAATGGTGATGATAGAACTGGAAGAGGAGTTGCAGTACTAATAAGAGAAAGCAGTGATGTAACATGTAATGTTGTTTATAACGATGGAGTTGGAAAATGTATGGCGTTTGAAATGGAATATGAAGATAGGAAAATACTTGGTATAAATATACATGCACCAACAAAAGAGAAAGAGAAGAGGAGTATTACAATGTTTTACGAAAATGTATAAGGAAATATAAGGAAATTATTATTATGGGGGATTTTAATGTTGTGTTTAGTAAACTGGATATGGCTGAGGGAATGACTTTTAAGACAGACACAGGACGAAAAGAGTTAAAATTGTTGATGGAAGAAAATAACTTGATTGATGTATGGAGGGAAAGGAATGAAAAGAAAAAGGAATTTTCAAGAAGACAAATAGTGGGTAATTTTATGTGTAAAACAAGAATAGATTTCATTTTATGTACAAGAAATATAGAACGGTTTTTAGGGAAAATAAGGTATAAAGAAACAACTTTAAGTGATCATAAACCTATTTTTATGCAAATAGATTGGAACATAGTGAAAAGAGGTCCGGGAGTATGGGTTTTAAACACTGAGGTTCTAAAGAATCAAGATTATGTTTTAAGTGTACAAGAGATCATTACAAGGGAAAAAGAAGACGGAATGTATAGAGAAGATAAAAGAATTTGGTGGGAAAATGTGAAACATGAAATCAGAAAGTTTACAATAAAATACTGTGGGTTGGTGCAGAGATGTAAAAAGAGAAAGGAAAGAGAAATAAGAGAACAATTAGAAAAGGAAATGAATAAGAATGAAAAAGACTTGCAAAAAATTAAGGAAATGGAAGAAGAATGTAAAGAAATAGAAGAAAATAAATATAAAGGGGCAAGATTAAGAAGCAAAGCAAAGTACACAGTGGAAGGAGAGAAATGTACAAAGTTTTTCTTTGACTTAGAAGAAAGAAGGAGTGGCACAGACAATCAAGGAACTAAAAAATGAAAATGGGGATATGGTGGAAACAAATGAGGGGATTTTAAAAGCCATAAAAGAATATTATGAGAAGTTATTTAGGGCAGAAGGAGTAAACGATAAAGATAAAAACAAGTTACTAAAGAAAATTAAGACAAAAGTCGGGGAGGAGGATAAAAAAGAGTGTGAGCAAGAGATAAGTGAGGAAGAAATAAAAAGAGCAATAAGTGAACTGAATAAAAGGAAAAGCCCGGGCCTGGATGGGTTAGGGAATGAATTTTACAAGATATTTAAGGATTTTTAACCGGTATTTAAAAAAAGAAGTGTATGAAGAGATCTTTAGGAAAGAGGAAATGAATCAGAGAATGGGGATGGGATTAATAAAACTCATATATAAGAGAAAAGGAGAGAAAGTAGACTTAAAAATTACAGACCGATCACAATGCTGAATACAGATCTGAAAATTTTAACAAAAGTTTTAGCCAACAGACTGAAAGAAGTAATGCCATCTATAATTGAAACAAATCAAGTGTATGGAGTTAAAGGGAAAGATATAGCGGACACAACGATAAGCATAATAGACAGAATAAGGTATATGAAGGAAAAAAACAAGGATATGTAATCAGTTTGGATTTTGAAAAAGCTTTTGACAGAGTGGAACATGAATATTTATTTGGAATTTTAAGAGCGTACGGGTTTGGTGAAAATTTTGTCAAGTGGATTACGATTTTATATAGGGAGCAATAACAAGAGTAAAATGTAATGGTTTTTTAACAGAATGTTTTAAAATTACTAGGTCAATAAGGCAAGGATGTCCATTATCAGCGCTCTTATATTCACTAGTAGCAGAACCACTAGGATTAGCAGTAAAAACAGAGGAAGACATAAGAGGAATAAGCATTGAAGGAAGTGGGGGAAATGAAAAAATATTTCAATATGCAGATGATACAACCATAATTGTTAAGGATATAGAGAGTGTTAAAAAAGTAATGGAAGTGGTACAGACGTTTTGTAGGGGATCAGGAGGCAAGATAAATGAAGAGAAAACGGTATATATGAGATTTGGAGGAGTGGTTGGTGTAACGGATTGTTTTAATTTTAAAGAAACGGAAGAAGTAAAGATTTTAGGTGTTTTAATGGGAAAAAACGAAAAAAATGTTAAAGAAGTAATGTGGGAAGAAATACTAGGAGGAATTGAAAGAAGGCTAATTTTTTGGAAATTGAGAACGTTAAGTTTAAAAGGAAAAGTTTTAATTTTAAATGTGCTAATGGTGACAAAGTTGTGGTATGTTTTGTATGTGACTGCAATGCCAATGTGGGTGGAAAAAAGGCTGAAAAAATGTTTTTTAGATTTTTTATGGAATGGCAAACCGCCAAGAATTTCATACAGTACATTAATAGGAGAGGCAGGGAAGGGAGGGATGGGATTAATTGATGTGGAACAAAGAAAAAATAGCTTAAGAGTGAAAATAATAAAAAAATACCTAGATGAGGGAAACAAAGCAGCATGGAAAAAGACAATGGAATATTTTTTAAACAAATGTGGCAATTTTAATTTGGGAGACAATATTTTATGGATGAAAACTAAGAATTGGATGGTGGAAGTGTTGCCAGATTTTTATAAAGAACTGATGAGCGCCTGGGGGAAATTTTTAATTAATGTTAATTTTAATCCACAAGGTCGAGAGAGCATTTTAAATCAGCCTTTATTTCTAAACAATGGCATTTTAAACCAAGGGAAAGAGATTTTTTATAAGAAATGGTGGGATGTTGGGATCACAAGAATCAGAGATGTTTTATATGAATTTAAGGAGGGTTTTTTACCAATGCAGCACATAATAGACGCAATGGAAGAGGCTAAAGAGGATTTTAATAAAACAGAAATAAGAAATAAATATGAAGTAATAAAAGAAGCAATACCCAAAGAGTGGATAAAACAAATAGAAAACATGGAAGAAGAGCAGCAAGAGAAAGAGGTATTTGTGAAGTTGGGAGAAAAACAATTTTATTTTAAAGAATGCACAGTCAAAATGATTTATGATTTCTTTAGAGAGGAATCTTTAAGAAAACCTGTCGTCAATATGTATTGGGTACAGAAATTTGAAGATCTTAAGGAAGATGACATTTGGAATAACATGAAAGGAAGAATGATAGATGCACGACTGGAAAGCTTAGAGTTTCTTATTAGGCACAAAGCGGTTTTTACTGATGTTTTATTGAAAAAAATAGGAATGGAACCAAGTGAAAGATGTAAAGTCTGCAATGCTGAAAACGAAAATTTTTTACACTTGTTTTTAAATTGCAGAGAATTGGACATTTTAATGAAACCTGTAAAAGACTAATCGAAATGTTAAGAGGGGAACAAAAGAGAAAAAAATAGAATGGAGCAGAGTGATATTGTTGGGTATAGAAGAAAAGTGTAAACACAAAAAGATGATAAATTTGATTGTCATGCTAATGAAATGTGCAATATGGGAAAGAAGAGCAGAGGCAAAAAAACAGGAAAATGTAATAGATGTATGGAATGTTTTCAAAAGGAAGTTTGAGAAATATGTAGAACATTTACATTGTTATTTTAAGCAAGAAAACAAATTGCAAGACTTTTACAAAGTGTTTGATTCAGATATGTACAATGTTTGTAAAAGTTTGATTTAAAAATGCCAGTAACAGAATGATTTTGATGATGTTTTTTCTTTTTAGTATTTAATGTATTTTATTTAATTGAAGAAAATGTAAAAATACAAAGTGTATAGAAAGAGACTTGCTGTACTGGATGGACTAAGTGATGAATTGTAAACTTTATGTTTTTATCATATTTTTCTAAAAAAAAAAAAAAAAATTCTCGCCTGATCTCAGAAGATCTGATCTCAGAAGCTAAGCAGAGTTGGGCCTAGTTAGTACTTGGATGGGAGACTGCCTAGGAATACCAGGTGCTGTAAGTTTTGAGTTTTTCACTACTTATCTAATACACTGGCCCTTAGTGTGGTCAAAGTTTGACCAGCTCTTTGCTTTCCCTTACTGCTTATTTAATTCAATTGCCTTTAAAGTAGCTGTTCCTTAAACAGAGTTTGACTGTTTTTAACTACTTAACTAATGCTCTTATCTTTAATGTAGCTCATTTTGAAGTATTTTTTTTTTTTGTATTTCATTCATTACTTATCTAGTATAATGGGACTTAGTGTGCCTCACCTTAAAAATAGGGGCTTTTGCAGCAGCTTTCGCTTACGGCCATACCACCCTGTTCACGCCTGATCTCGTCTGATCTCAGAAGCTAAGCAGAGTTGGGCCTAGTTAGTACTTGGATGGGAGACTGCCTAGGAATACCAGGTGCTGTAAGTTTTTGAGTTTTGTCACTACTTATCTAATACACTGGCCCTTAGTGTGGTCAAAGTTTGACCAGCTCTTTGCTTTCCCTTACTGCTTATTTAATTCAATTGCCTTTAAAGTAGCTGTTCTTTAAACAGAGTTTGACTGTTTTTAATTACTTAACTAATGCTCTTATATTTAATGTAGCTCATTTTGAAGAAGTTTTTTTATTTTTTTTTGTATTTCATTCATTACTTTAGTATAATGGCACTTAGTGTGCCTCACCTTAAAATAGGGGGCTTTTTGCAGCAGATTTCGCTTACGGCCATACCACCCTGTTCACGCCTGATCTCGTCTGATCTCAGAAGCTAAGCAGAGTTGGGCTTAGTTAGTACTTGGATGGGAGACTGCATAGGAATACCAGGTGCTGTAAGTTTTGAGTTTTTCACTACTTATCTAATACACTGGCCTTTAGTGTGGTCAAAGTTTGACCAGCTCTTTGCTTTCCCTTACTGCTTATTTAATTCAATTGCCTTTAAAGTAGCTGTTCTTTAAACAGAGTTTGACTGTTTTTAACTACTTAACTAATGCTCTTATCTTTAATGTAGCTCATTTTGAAGTATTTTTTTTTTTGTATTTCATTCATTACTTATCTAGTATAATGGCACTTAGTGTGCCTCACCTTAAAATAGGGGGCTTTTTGCAGCAGCTTTCGCTTACGGCCATACCACCCTGTTGGCGCTAGAGAGCACACAGGAAGTTGTTGGCTGCAGTAGAGAGGAAGGCTCTCCTCCATTTTGTGTTAATTTTTGTCTTTGTATTTTGCTTTTTCTTTAGTTAAAGTTAGTTTTTGTTTGTTTTTTCAGTTATAAAACCACCCAACAGCAGCATTTTTGCTTGCTGGAGGGTGGTTACGCCTTTTTATTTTTCTCTTTTTCCTTTTTTCAATGGACGGATTAACGGCAAAGCGACACTGGACTGGCACGAGGAACAAGCATGGCAAACGACTCTGGACTGGCACGAGGAAGAAGCATGGGAAACGATATTGGACTGGCACGAGGAACAAGCATGGCAAACGACACTGGACTGGCACGAGGAAGAGGCACGGCAAGCGACACTGGACTGGATGGCGAGACACGTATGACAAGCGACACTGGTCTGGATTACCGACAACGAGAAGAACATGGAAAAACCTAGACACAAGAGACAAGTTTGGCAGAAGAAGATATTTAAAGGAGGCGACTGTGATTGTGAATGTGGAGAATGTAAGTGAGGTGAGAGCTGTGGATATTATAAAAGCGGTGACGGATAAATGTGGAAATGGGAATATTTTGGCGTTAAGACCAAGGCAAGGAAAAGAATATGAACTTACAATGGAAAAGGAAGAAGCATGTGAGGAATTGACTGATGGACTTTTAATAAAAGGGGTGAACTGCGAGATAAAAAATTGCAAAATAGAGATTACGTTGTTTCCTTCATGCACCTGCCCGTCTATCTTGATGATAATAAAATTTTAGGGAAATTGGAAGGATGGGGAGTTAATCCCATGTCAAATGTTAAAAGAAGATGCTACCCGGGCACTGACATTGAGGACGGAACAAGGTTCCTAAAAGTTAGATTCCCCAAAGAAGTGACATCGTTGCCATATAGCACAAAGTTGGAAACAGCCGAGGGCCGCAGTATTTTAGGGTGATGCACAGCCATCAGGTGAAGACCTGTAGGCTGTGCATGAGCCCAGGACACCTGCTTAAAGAATGCCCAGATTTTAAGTGCTATAAGTGCGAGGAGAGGGGACATTTTGCAAGAGATTGCAATGCTGTCAGATGCCCGGAGTGTCATGGAGTTTTAAATAAATGTGAATGTTGGATGGAGGGAGAGGAAGGAGGTAGGGAAGATCGGATGGGCGGACAGGTGCATGAAGGAAACAACGAGGAGGAAAGACAAATTGATGAAGAACAAGAGGAAGAAGGACTACAACAAAAAAAAGAAACAGAAGAGGAATCAGACAACATAGAGGAACGTGAAGGAGAAAAAGAGAATGACAAAGACAAGGAACAGACAACAGAACAGGACACTCAGTGGACGGAAATGGAAATAGCGGACAGTTTTAAAACTTTTCTAGATGATGTGGAGAGAGATGGACAAGGAATAGAAGTTCAAAGCAAAGAAATGGACAGTGAAGAAGAAACAAGGACAAACAGTATGGGAAAAAGACAGGGAGAGAGGACAAATAAGAAGGAGAACAATAAAGGTAAAAACCAAACGTGGAAAATGCAAGGAAAAAAATAATGACAAGTGCAAACAGGTATGAAGCGTTAAGAGGGCTGGAGGGAGAAGATGGAGAATAATGGTTTTTAAGTATTTATTTTCTTTTTTTAATGGTTTTTAGTTGTGTTACTTTTTAATGCAAGGGGACTGATGGACATGAGAAAGTTTGAAAGAGTGAAAGAAAAATGTAAAGGAGAAGATGTTATCGTTTTGCAAGAAACAAATTGGAAAGAGAGTGTGATGGTGGACTATAAAAAGAAATGGGATGGAGATATTTTGTATAACAATGGAGATGGAAGGCTTGGAAGAGGAGTGGCTTTTTAATGAGAAAAAATGTTTTTAATTCAAGCAATGTAGTGTATAAAGATAAGATGGGGAAATGTATGGTGGTTGAAGTAAATTGTGAAGGACGTGAACTGATTTTAGCCAATGTACACGCACCAACAGAAGAGAAAGAAAAGAAAGAGTTTTTTAATGTTTTAAGAAATATTGTAAAGAAGTATAAAGAAATAATAATGATGGGGATTTTAATACTGTTTTTAGCAAGCAGGATATGGCGGAGGAATGGTTTTTAAATCAGACACAGGGAGAAATGAATTAAAGGAACTGATGAGAGAAAATAACTTAATAGATGTGTGGGGGAAATGAATGGAGGAAAAAGGAGTTTTCAAGAAGGCAAATAGTAGGGAACTTTATTTGTAAAACAAGAATTGATTATGTGTTATGTACAAGAAATGTAGGGAATTTTATTGAAAAAATCAGATATGAAGAAACCAGTTTTAGTGATCATAAGTTTTTACGTTTTAAAATAGATTGGAGCAACATGCAAAGGGGTCAGGAGTATGGATTTTAAATACAGAGATTTTAAAGAATGAAGACTATGTTTTGAAGGTTAAAGAGGTCATTGAAAAGGAAAAGGAAAATGAAATGTATACAGAGGATAAGAGAATCTGGTGGGAGAATGTCAAATTTTTAATCAAAAATTTTCAATCAAATATTGTAGTACTTTGAGGAAATGCAAAAGGTTCAAAGAAAGAGAAATAAAGAAGAGTTTGGAAATTGAATTGAATAAAGAAAATAAAGACATACTAAAGATAAAGGAAATGGAGGGAAGACTGAAAGAAATAGAAGAAAAAGAATATGAGGGGGCGAGGTTAAGAAGCAAAGCTAAATATCTTGTGGAGGGTGAAAAATGCACAAAATTCTTTTTTGATTTGGAAAAAAAGAAAGGGAAAGCTGATATTATAAAGGAAATACGAGGAAAAATGGAGAAATTGTAGAAGGTAATGAAAATATTTTAAAAGAAATAAAGGATTTTTATGAGGATCTGTTTAGTGCAAGGGCGTGGAAGAGAAGGGAAAAAGAAACTGCTGAATCAGATAAAAGCAAAAGTAAGTGAGGAAGATAAAAAGATTGTGACCAAGTAATCAGAGAAGAAGAGAGAGATCGAAAGAGCAATAAATGAACTGAATAAAAAAAAGAGTCCGGGAATAGACGGTTTGGGAACTGAATTTTATGTATGTTTTAAAGGGGTTTTAACAAAGATTTTAAATGAGGTTTTTAAAGAAATTTTTGAAAAAGAAGAAATTAATGAAAGAACGAGGATGGGGTTAATGAAGCTGGTATATAAAAGGAAGGGTGAAAAAATAGATTTAAAAACTATAGGCCAATTACAATGTTGAACACGGATCTTAAAATTTTAGCCAAGGTTTTAGCAAACAGATTAAAGGAAGTTATGCCAAGCATAATTGAAACAAACCAAGCATACAGGTGAAAGGAAGGGATATAGATGACATAAAAATGAGTATAAGAGATACAATATGGTACATGAAGGATAAAGGTGAAGATGGATATATAATTAGTTTGGACTTTGAAAAAGCTTTTGATAGGGTGGAACACAGGTATTTATTTGAGGTTTTAAGGAGTTTTGGTTTTGGGGGAATTTTATCAAATGGATAGAGATTTTATACAAGGGTGCTTTAACAAGGATAAAATGTAATGGGTTTTAACAGACTGTTTTAAAATCACAAGATCAATTAGGCAGGGTTGTCCGCTTTCAGCTTTACTTTATTCACTTGTATCAGAACCATTGGGACTGGCTATAAAACAAAAAGAAGGAATAATAGGTATAGAAATTGTGAAAACAATGAAGGGAAGGTTTATCAATATGCTGATGACACAACGATAATTGTAAAAAGAAAGGATAGTGTCAAAGAAGTTATGAATGTTGTAAAAGAATTTTTGTAAAGGATCTGGGAGTAAAATAAATGAGGAGAAAACAGTATATATCAGATTTGGGAAAGCTATGATTTTAACGGATTGTTTTAACTTCAAGGAAGTGGAACAAATTAAGATTTTAGGAATTTTAATGGGGAAAAATGAGAGAAAAGTAAGAGATGAAATGTGGGAGGAACTAGTAACAGAAATAGAGAGAAGGTTAAACTTTTGGAAACTGAGAACACTAAACTTAAAAGGGAAGGTTTTAATATTGAATGTTTTAATGGTTTCTAAGCTGTGGTATGTTTTAAATGTATCTGAGATGCCTTTGTGGACAGAAAAGAGGTTGAAGAAATGTTTTCTTGACTTTTTATGGGAGGAAAACCAGCAAGAATAGCATATAATACGATTTTAGGGGCGGTGGAAAAGGGGGGATTAGGTTTAATGGATGTAGAACAGAGAAAAAATGCTTTGAGAGTTAAAATAGTAAAGAAATACCTACAAGAAGAGAGCAAATTTGAGTGGAAAAAAACAATGAAATATACTTTTAAACAAATGTGGGAATTTTAACATGGGGATGGTATTTTATGGATGAAAACAAAAATTTGGATGACAGAAGGATTACCTGAGTTTTACAGAGAAATGTTTAGTGCCTGGGGAAAATTTTTAAGTAAAATTGTATACAACCCTCAAAGAAGAGAAAACATTTTAAATCAACCCCTGTTCTTAAATAACAACATTTTAAAACAAGACAAAGAACTATTTTTAAGAAATGGATGGAAGTGGGGATAACAAGAGTGAGAGATGTCTTGTATGAATTTAAAGAGGGTTTTTACCAATACAATATATTGTGGATGCAATGGATGAAGCAAAAGAAAGAATATAGCAAACAAGAAATAACAAACAAATATGAAATCCTTAAAAAGCAATACCTAAAGAGTGGATTAAAAGAATAGAGAGTACGGAAGAAGAGCAAACAGAGGAACATTTTAATGTGAAACTGGGGGAAAAATTTTATGATTTTAAGGGATGTACTGTAAAAATGTTTTATTGTGTTTTTAGAGATGGTGTTTTTAAAGAGCCAACTGTAAATAAGTACTGGGTGGAAAAATTCAACAATCTAAAAGAAGAATGTATATGGAGAAACATGAGGGGGAAGTGTGTCGAAACAAAGTTGGAATGTTTGGAGTATTTTATAAGACACAAAGTTGTTTTTACTGAAGTTATTTTACAAAAAATAGGATGGAACAACATGCAATGTGCAAAGTGTGCAAAAAAGAAAAGAAGAGGGATTTTACATCTGTTTTTATATTGTAAGGAACTGGAGGCATTTTTAAGGAAATGTAAATGTTTAATCAAAGACTTGACTGAAGAATGGGATGAAAATGGAATGGAATGGAACAGAGTGTTGATGTTTGGATGGGAAAAGAAGTGTAAAAACAAAGCCTTTATTAATCTGTTTGTGATGTTAATGAAAAGTGCAATATGGGAGAGGAGAATTGTGGCCAAAAAGGAACAAATTGTTTTGGATGTTTGGACTGTCTTTAAAAGGAAAACTGAAATATATATGGACAAATTGTATGTGTATTTTAAAAGTGAAAAAATCCTAGATGCATTTTATGTTGTTTTTACACGAAATGTCTATCGTGTTTTAAAAGATTTTATGTGGGAGCTACGGAGAGCGAAGAATTTGTTTAAATAATGTATGAAATTATGAGATATGTGATGTGGATATTGTACAAGAGAAAGTATGTTTTTATTGTATTTGATTGATTGAAAAATATTTTAATAAAAAAAAAAAAAAAAAAAAAATTCACGCCTGATCTCGTCTGATCTCAGAAGCTAAGCAGAGTTGGGCCTAGTTAGTACTTGGATGGGAGACTGCCTAGGAATACCAGGTGCTGTAAGTTTTTGAGTTTTTTCACTACTTATCTAATACACTGGCCCATAGTGTGGTCAAAGTTTGACCAGCTCTTTGCTTTCCCTTACTGCTTATTTAATTCAATTGCCTTTAAAGTAGCTGTTTTTAAACAGAGTTTGACTGTTTTTAACTACTTAACTAATGCTCTTATCTTTAATGTAGCTCATTTTGAAGTATTTTTTTGTATTTCATTCATTACTTATCTAGTATAATGGCACTTAGTGTACCTCACCTTAAAATAGAGGGCTTTTTGCAGCAGCTTTTGCTTACGGCCATACCACCCTGTTCACGCCTGATGTCGTCTGATCTCAGAAGCTAAGCAGAGTTGGGCCTAGTTAGTACTTGGATGGGAGACTGCCTAGGAATACCAGGTGCTGTAAGTTTTGAGTTTTTCACTACTTATCTAATACACTGGCCCTTAGTGTGGTCAAAGTTTGACCAGCTCTTTGCTTTCCCTTACTGCTTATTTAATTCAATTGCCTTTAAAGTAGCTGTTTTTTAAACAGAGTTTGACTGTTTTTAACTACTTAACTAATGCTCTTATCTTTAATGTAGCTCATTTTGAAGTATTTTTTTTTTGTATTTCATTCATTACTTATCTAGTATAATGGCACTTAGTGTACCTCACCTTAAAATAGGGGGCTTTTGCAGCAGCTTTGCTTACGGCCATACCACCCTGTTCACGCCTGATGTCGTCTGATCTCAGAAGCTAAGCAGAGTTGGGCCTAGTTAGTACTTGGATGGGAGACTGCCTAGGAATACCAGGTGCTGTAAGTTTTGAGTTTTTCACTACTTATCTAATACACTGGCCCTTAGTGTGGTCAAAGTTTGACCAGCTCTTTGCTTTCCCTTACTGCTTATTTAATTCAATTGCCTTTAAAGTAGCTGTTCTTTAAACAGAGTTTGACTGTTTTTAACTACTTAACTAATGCTCTTATCTTTAATGTAGCTCATTTTGAAGTATTTTTTTTTTTTTGTATTTCATTCATTACTTATCTAGTATAATGGCACTTAGTGTGCCTCACCTTAAAATAGGGGCTTTTGCAGCAGCTTTAGCTTACGGCCATACCACCCTGTTCACGCCTGATCTCGTCTGATCTCAGAAGCTAAGCAGAGTTGGGCCTAGTTAGTACTTGGATGGGAGACTGCCTAGGAATACCAGGTGCTGTAAGTTTTTGAGTTTTTCACTACTTATCTAATACACTGGCCCTTAGTGTGGTCAAAGTTTGACCAGCTCTTTGCTTTCCCTTACTGCTTATTTAATTCAATTGCCTTTAAAGTAGCTCTTCTTTAAACAGAGTTTGACTGTTTTTAACTACTTAACTAATGCTCTTATCTTTAATGTAGCTCATTTTGAAGTATTTTTTTTTGTATTTCATTCATTACTTATCTAGTATAATGGCACTTAGTGTGCCTCACCTTAAAATAGGGGGCTTTTTGCAGCAGCTTTCGCTTATGGCCATACCACCCTGTTCACGCCTGATCTCGTCTGATCTCAGAAGCTAAGCAGAGTTGGGCCTAGTTAGTACTTGGATGGGAGACTGCCTAGGAATACCAGGTGCTGTAAGTTTTGAGTTTTTCACTACTTATCTAATACACTGGCCCTTAGTGTGGTCAAAGTTTGACCAGCTCTTTGCTTTCCCTTACTGCTTATTTAATTCAATTGCCTTTAAAGTAGCTGTTCTTTAAACAGAGTTTGACTGTTTTTAACTACTTAACTAATGCTCTTATCTTTAATGTAGCTCATTTTTGAATTTTTTTTTTTTTGTATTTCATTCATTACTTATCTAGTATAATGGCACTTAGTGTGCCTCACCTTAAAATAGGGGCTTTTTGCAGCAGCTTTTGCTTACGGCCATACCACCCTGTTCACGCCTGATCTCGTCTGATCTCAGAAGCTAAGCAGAGTTGGGCCTAGTTAGTACTTGGATGGGAGACTGCCTAGGAATACCAGGTGCTGTAAGTTTTTGAGTTTTTCACTACTTATCTAATACACTGGCCCTTAGTGTGGTCAAAGTTTGACCAGCTCTTTGCTTTCCCTTACTGCTTATTTAATTCAATTGCCTTTAAAGAAGCTGTTCTTTAAACAGAGTTTGACTGTTTTTAACTACTTAACTAATGCTCTTATCTTTAATGTAACTCATTTTGAAGTATTTATTTTTTTGTATTTCATTCATTACTTATCTAGTATAATGGCACTTAGTGTGCCTCACCTTAAAATAGGGGCTTTTTGCAGCAGCTTTAGCTTACGGCCATACCACCCCTGTTCACGCCTGATCTCGTCTGATCTCAGAAGCTAAGCAGAGTTGGGCCTAGTTAGTACTTGGATGGGAGACTGCCTAGGAATACCAGGTGCTGTAAGTTTTTGAGTTTTTCACTACTTATCTAATACACTGGCCCTTAGTGTGGTCAAAGTTTGACCAGCTCTTTGCTTTCCCTTACTGCTTATTTAATTCAATTGCCTTTAAAGTAGCTGTTCTTTAAACAGAGTTTGACTGTTTTTAACTACTTAACTAATGCTCTTATCTTTAATGTAGCTCATTTTGAAGTATTTTTTTTTTTGTATTTCATTCATTACTTATCTAGTATAATGGCACTTAGTGTGCCTCACCTTAAAATATAGGGGCTTTTTGCAGCAGCTTTTAGCTTACGGCCATACCACCCTGTTCACGCCTGATCTCGTCTGATCTCAGAAGCTAAGCAGAGTTGGGCCTAGTTAGTACTTGGATGGGAGACTGCCTAGGAATACCAGGTGCTGTAAGTTTTGAGTTTTTCACTACTTATCTAATACAATGGCCCTTAGTGTGGTCAAAGTTTGACCAGCTCTTTGCTTTCCCTTACTGCTTATTTAATTCAATTGCCTTTAAAGTAGCTGTTCTTTAAACAGAGTTTGACTGTTTTTAACTACTTAACTAATGCTCTTATCTTTAATGTAGCTCATTTTGAAGTATTTTTTTTTTTGTATTTCATTCATTACTTATCTAGTATAATGGCACTTAGTGTGCCTCACCTTAAAATAGGGGCTTTTTGCAGCAGCTTTAGCTTACGGCCATACCACCTGTTCACGCCTGATCTCGTCTGATCTCAGAAGCTAAGCAGAGTTGGGCCTAGTTAGTACTTGGATGGGAGACTGCCTAGGAATACCAGGTGCTGTAAGTTTTTGAGTTTTTTCACTACTTATCTAATACACTGGCCCTTAGTGTGGTCAAAGTTTGACCAGCTCTTTGCTTTCCCTTACTGCTTATTTAATTCAATTGCCTTTAAAGTAGCTGTTCTTTAAACAGAGTTTGACTGTTTTTAACTACTTAACTAATGCTCTTATCTTTAATGTAACTCATTTTGAAGTATTTTTTTTGTATTTCATTCATTACTTATCTAGTATAATGGCACTTAGTGTGCCTCACCTTAAAATAGGGGGCTTTTTGCAGCAGCTTTAAGCTTACGGCCATACCACCCTGTTCACGCCTGATCTCGTCTGATCTCAGAAGCTAAGCAGAGTTGGGCCTAGTTAGTACTTGGATGGGAGACTGCCTAGGAATACCAGGTGCTGTAAGTTTTGAGTTTTTTCACTACTTATCTAATACACTGGCCCTTAGTGTGGTCAAAGTTTGACCAGCTCTTTGCTTTCCCTTACTGCTTATTTAATTCAATTGCCTTTAAAGTAGCTGTTCTTTAAACAGAGTTTGACTGTTTTTAACTACTTAACTAATGCTCTTATCTTTAATGTAGCTCATTTTGAAGTTTTTTTTTTTGTATTTCATTCATTACTTATCTAGTATAATGGCACTTAGTGTGCCTCACCTTAAAATAGGGGGCTTTTTGAAGCAGCTTTCGCTTACGGCCATACCACCCTGTTCATGCCTGATCTCGTCTGACCTCAGAAGCTAAGCAGAGTTGGGCGTAGTTAGTACTTGGATGGGAGACTGCCTAGGAATACCAGGTGCTGTAAGTTTTTGAGTTTTTTCACTACTTATCTAATACACTGGCCCTTAGTGTGGTCAAAGTTTGACCAGCTCTTTGCTTTCCCTTACTGCTTATTTAATTCAATTGCCTTTAAAGTAGCTGTTCTTTAAACAGAGTTTGACTGTTTTTAACTACTTAACTAATGCTCTTATCTTTAATGTAGCTCATTTTGAAGTATTTTTTTTTTTTTGTATTTCATTCATTACTTATCTAGTATAATGGCACTTAGTGTGCCTCACCTTAAAATAGGGGGCTTTTTGCAGCAGCTTTAGCTTGCGGCCATACCACACTGTTCACGCCTGATCTCGTCTGATTGCAGAAGCTAAGCAGAGTTGGGCCTAGTTAGTACTTGGATGGGAGACTGCCTAGGAATACCAGGTGCTGTAAGTTTTGAGTTTTTCACTACTTATCTAATACACTGGCCCTTAGTGTGGTCAAAGTTTGACCAGCTCTTTGCTTTCCCTTACTGCTTATTTAATTCAATTGCCTTTAAAGTAGCTGTTCTTTAAACAGAGTTTGACTGTTTTTAACTACTTAACTAATGCTCTTATCTTTAATGTAGCTCATTTTGAAGTATTTTTTTTTGTATATCATTCATTACTTATCTAGTATAATGGCACTTAGTGTGCCTCACCTTAAAATAGGGGGCTTTTTGCAGCAGCTTTAGCTTACGGCCATACCACCCTGTTCACGCCTGATCTCGTCTGATTGCAGAAGCTAAGCAGAGTTGGGCCTAGTTAGTACTTGGATGGGAGACTGCCTAGGAATACCAGGTGCTGTAAGTTTTTGAGTTTTTCACTACTTATCTAATACACTGGCCCTTAGTGTGGTCAAAGTTTGACCAGCTCTTTGCTTTCCCTTACTGCTTATTTAATTCAATTGCCTTTAAAGTAGCTGTTCTTTAAACAGAGTTTGACTGTTTTTAACTACTTAACTAATGCTCTTATCTTTAATGTAGCTCATTTTGAAGTATTTTTTTTGTATATCATTCATTACTTATCTAGTATAATGGCACTTAGTGTGCCTCACCTTTAAATTGGGGGCTTTTTGCAGCAGCTTTAGCTTACGGCCATACCACCCTGTTCACGCCTGATCTCGTCTGATCTCAGAAGCTAAGCAGAGTTGGGCCTAGTTAGTACTTGGATGGGAGACTGCCTAGGAATACCAGGTGCTGTAAGTTTTTGAGTTTTTCACTACTTATCTAATACACTGGCCCTTAGTGTGGTCAAAGTTTGACCAGCTCTTTGCTTTCCCTTACTGCTTATTTAATTCAATTGCCTTTAAAGTAGCTGTTCTTTAAACAGAGTTTGACTGTTTTTAACTACTTAACTAATGCTCTTATCTTTAATGTAGCTCATTTTGAAGTATTTTTTTTTTTTTGTATTTCATTCATTACTTATCTAGTATAATGGCACTTAGTGTGCCTCACCTTAAAATAGGGGGCTTTTTGCAGCAGCTTTCGCTTACGGCCATACCACCCTGTTCACGCCTGATCTCGTCTGATCTCAGAAGCTAAGCAGAGTTGGGCCTAGTTAGTACTTGGATGGGAGACTGCCTAGGAATACCAAGTGCTGTAAGTTTTTGAGTTTTTTCACTACTTATCTAATACACTGGCCCTTAGTGTGGTCAAAGTTTGACCAGCTCTTTGCTTTCCCTTACTGCTTATTTAATTCAATTGCCTTTAAAGTAGCTGTTCTTTAAACAGAGTTTGACTGTTTTTAACTACTTAACTAATGCTCTTATCTTTAATGTAGCTCATTTTGAAGTTTTTTTTTTTGTATTTCATTCATTACTTATCTAGTATAATGGCACTTAGTGTGCCTCACCTTAAAATAGGGGCTTTTTGCAGCAGCTTTTGCTTACGGCCATACCACCCTGTTCACGCCTGATCTCATCTGATCTCAGAAGCTAAGCAGAGTTGGGCCTAGTTAGTACTTGGATGGGAGACTGCCTAGGAATACCAGGTGCTGTAATTTTTTGAGTTTTTCACTACTTATCTAATACACTGGCCCTTAGTGTGGTCAAAGTTTGACCAGCTCTTTGCTTTCCCTTACTGCTTATTTAATTCAATTGCCTTTAAAGTAGCTGTTCTTTAAACAGAGTTTGACTGTTTTTAACTACTTAACTAATGCTCTTATCTTTAATGTAGCTCATTTTGAAGTTTTTTTTTTTTGTATTTCATTTCATTCATTACTTATCTAGTATAATGGCACTTAGTGTGCCTCACCTTAAAATAGGGGCTTTTTGCAGCAGCTTTGCTTACGGCCATACCACCCTGTTCACGCCTGATCTCGTCTGATCTCAGAAGCTAAGCAGAGTTGGGCCTAGTTAGTACTTGGATGGGAGACTGCCTAGGAATACCAGGTGCTGTAAGTTTTGAGTTTTTCACTACTTATCTAATACACTGGCCCTTAGTGTGGTCAAAGTTTGACCAGCTCTTTGCTTTCCCTTACTGCTTATTTAATTCAATTGCCTTTAAAGTAGCTGTTCTTTAAACAGAGTTTGACTGTTTTTAACTACTTAACTAATGCTCTTATCTTTAATGTAGCTCATTTTGAAGTATTTTTTTTTTTGTATTTCATTCATTACTTATCTAGTATAATGGCACTTAGTGTGCCTCACCTTAAAATAGGGGCTTTTTGCAGCAGCTTTAGCTTACGGCCATACCACCCTGTTCACGCCTGATCTCGTCTGATCTCAGAAGCTAAGCAGAGTTGGGCCTAGTTAGTACTTGGATGGGAGACTGCCTAGGAATACCAGGTGCTGTAAGTTTTTGAGTTTTTCACTACTTATCTAATACACTGGCCCTTAGTGTGGTCAAAGTTTGACCAGCTCTTTGCTTTCCCTTACTGCTTATTTAATTCAATTGCCTTTAAAGTAGCTGTTCTTTAAACAGAGTTTGACTGTTTTTAACTACTTAACTAATGCTCTTATCTTTAATGTAGCTCATTTGAAGTATTTTTTTGTATTTCATTCATTACTTATCTAGTATAATGGCACTTAGTGTGCCTCACCTTAAAATAGGGCTTTTTGCAGCAGCTTTTCGCTTACGGCCATACCACCCTGTTCACGCCTGATCTCGTCTGATCTCAGAAGCTAAGCAGAGTTGGGCCTAGTTAGTACTTGGATGGGAGACTGCCTAGGAATACCAGGTGCTGTAAGTTTTTGAGTTTTTCACTACTTATCTAATACACTGGCCCTTAGTGTGGTCAAAGTTTGACCAGCTCTTTGCTTTCCCTTACTGCTTATTTAATTCAATTGCCTTTAAAGTAGCTGTTCTTTAAACAGAGTTTGACTGTTTTTAACTACTTAACTAATGCTCTTATCTTTAATGTAGCTCATTTTGAAGTATTTTTTTGTATTTCATTCATTACTTATCTAGTATAATGGCACTTAGTGTGCCTCACCTTAAAATAGGGGGCTTTTTGCAGCAGCTTTTAGCTTACGGCCATACCACCCTGTTCACGCCTGATCTCGTCTGATCTCAGAAGCTAAGCAGAGTTGGGCCTAGTTAGTACTTGGATGGGAGACTGCCTAGGAATACCAGGTGCTGTAAGTTTTTGAGTTTTTCACTACTTATCTAATACACTGGCCCTTAGTGTGGTCAAAGTTTGACCAGCTCTTTGCTTTCCCTTACTGCTTATTTAATTCAATTGCCTTTAAAGTAGCTGTTCTTTAAACAGAGTTTGACTGTTTTAACTACTTAACTAATGCTCTTATCTTTAATGTAGCTCATTTTGAAATTTTTTTTTTTGTATTTCATTCATTACTTATCTAGTATAATGGCACTTAGTGTGCCTCACCTTAAAATAGGGGGCTTTTGCAGCAGCTTTAGCTTACACGGCCATACCACCCTGTTCACGCCTGATCTCGTCTGATCTCAGAAGCTAAGCAGAGTTGGGCCTAGTTAGTACTTGGATGGGAGACTGCCTAGGAATACCAGGTGCTGTAAGTTTTTGAGTTTTTCACTACTTATCTAATACACTGGCCCTTAGTGTGGTCAAAGTTTGACCAGCTCTTTGCTTTCCCTTACTGCTTATTTAATTCAATTGCCTTTAAAGTAGCTGTTCTTTAAACAGAGTTTGACTGTTTTTAACTACTTAACTAATGCTCTTATCTTTAATGTAGCTCATTTTGAAGTATTTTTTTTTGTATTTCATTCATTACTTATCTAGTATAATGGCACTTAGTGTGCCTCACCTTAAAATAGGGGGCTTTTTGCAGCAGCTTTAGCTTACGGCCATACCACCCTGTTCACGCCTGATCTCGTCTGATCTCAGAAGCTAAGCAGAGTTGGGCCTAGTTAGTACTTGGATGGGAGACTGCCTAGGAATACCAGGTGCTGTAAGTTTTTGAGTTTTTCACTACTTATCTAATACACTGGCCCTTAGTGTGGTCAAAGTTTGACCAGCTCTTTGCTTTCCCTTACTGCTTATTTAATTCAATTGCCTTTAAAGTAGCTGTTCTTTAAACAGAGTTTGACTGTTTTTAACTACTTAACTAATGCTCTTATCTTTAATGTAGCTCATTTTGAAGTTTTTTTTTGTATTTCATTCATTACTTATCTAGTATAATGGCACTTAGTGTGCCTCACCTTAAAATAGGGGGCTTTTGCAGCAGCTTTAGCTTACGGCCATACCACCTGTTCACGCCTGATCTCGTCTGATCTCAGAAGCTAAGCAGAGTTGGGCCTAGTTAGTACTTGGATGGGAGACTGCCTAGGAATACCAGGTGCTGTAAGTTTTTGAGTTTTTCACTACTTATCTAATACACTGGCCCTTAGTGTGGTCAAAGTTTGACCAGCTCTTTGCTTTCCCTTACTGCTTATTTAATTCAATTGCCTTTAAAGTAGCTGTTCTTTAAACAGAGTTTGACTGTTTTTAACTACTTAACTAATGCTCTTATCTTTAATGTAGCTCATTTTGAAGTATTTTTTTTTTTGTATTTCATTCATTACTTATCTAGTATAATGGCACTTAGTGTGCCTCACCTTAAAATAGGGGCTTTTTGCAGCAGCTTTAAGCTTACGGCCATACCACCCTGTTCACGCCTGATCTCGTCTGATCTCAGAAGCTAAGCAGAGTTGGGCCTAGTTAGTACTTGGATGGGAGACTGCCTAGGAATACCAGGTGCTGTAAGTTTTTTGAGTTTTTCACTACTTATCTAATACACTGGCCCTTAGTGTGGTCAAAGTTTGACCAGCTCTTTGCTTTCCCTTACTGCTTATTTAATTCAATTGCCTTTAAAGTAGCTGTTCTTTAAACAGAGTTTGACTGTTTTTAACTACTTAACTAATGCTCTTATCTTTAATGTAGCTCATTTTGAAGTTTTTTTTTTTTTGTATTTCATTCATTACTTATCTAGTATAATGGCACTTAGTGTGCCTCACCTTAAAATAGGGGCTTTTTGCAGCAGCTTTTAGCTTACTGGCCATACCACCCTGTTCACGCCTGATCTCGTCTGATCTCAGAAGCTAAGCAGAGTTGGGCCTAGTTAGTACTTGGATGGGAGACTGCCTAGGAATACCAGGTGCTGTAAGTTTTTGAGTTTTTCACTACTTATCTAATACACTGGCCCTTAGTGTGGTCAAAGTTTGACCAGCTCTTTGCTTTCCCTTACTGCTTATTTAATTCAATTGCCTTTAAAGTAGCTGTTCTTTAAACAGAGTTTGACTGTTTTTAACTACTTAACTAATGCTCTTATCTTTAATGTAGCTCATTTTGAAGTATTTTTTTTTTTGTATTTCATTCATTACTTATCTAGTATAATGGCACTTAGTGTGCCTCACCTTAAAATAGGGGCTTTTTGCAGCAGCTTTAGCTTACGGCCATACCACCCTGTTCACGCCTGATCTCGTCTGATCTCAGAAGCTAAGCAGAGTTGGGCCTAGTTAGTACTTGGATGGGAGACTGCCTAGGAATACCAGGTGCTGTAAGTTTTTGAGTTTTTCACTACTTATCTAATACACTGGCCCTTAGTGTGGTCAAAGTTTGACCAGCTCTTTGCTTTCCCTTACTGCTTATTTAATTCAATTGCCTTTAAAGTAGCTGTTCTTTAAACAGAGTTTGACTGTTTTTAACTACTTAACTAATGCTCTTATCTTTAATGTAGCTCATTTTGAAGTATTTTTTTTTTTTTGTATTTCATTCATTACTTATCTAGTATAATGGCACTTAGTGTGCCTCACCTTAAAATAGGGGCTTTTTGCAGCAGCTTTCGCTTACGGCCATACCACCCTGTTCACGCCTGATCTCGTCTGATCTCAGAAGCTAAGCAGAGTTGGGCCTAGTTAGTACTTGGATGGGAGACTGCCTAGGAATACCAGGTGCTGTAAGTTTTTGAGTTTTTCACTACTTATCTAATACACTGGCCCTTAGTGTGGTCAAAGTTTGACCAGCTCTTTGCTTTCCCTTACTGCTTATTTAATTCAATTGCCTTTAAAGTAGCTGTTCTTTAAACAGAGTTTGACTGTTTTTAACTACTTAACTAATGCTCTTATCTTTAATGTAGCTCATTTTGAAGTATTTTTTTTTGTATTTCATTCATTACTTATCTAGTATAATGGCACTTAGTGTGCCTCACCTTAAAATAGGGGCTTTTTGCAGCAGCTTTAGCTTACGGCCATACCACCCTGTTCACGCCTGATCTCGTCTGATCTCAGAAGCTAAGCAGAGTTGGGCCTAGTTAGTACTTGGATGGGAGACTGCCTAGGAATACCAGGTGCTGTAAGTTTTGAGTTTTTCACTACTTATCTAATACACTGGCCCTTAGTGTGGTCAAAGTTTGACCAGCTCTTTGCTTTCCCTTACTGCTTATTTAATTCAATTGCCTTTAAAGTAGCTGTTCTTTAAACAGAGAGTTTGACTGTTTTTAACTACTTAACTAATGCTCTTATCTTTAATGTAGCTCATTTTGAAGTTTTTTTTTGTATTTCATTCATTACTTATCTAGTATAATGGCACTTAGTGTGCCTCACCTTAAAATAGGGGCTTTTTGCAGCAGCTTTAAGCTTACGGCCATACCACCCTGTTCACGCCTGATCTCGTCTGATCTCAGAAGCTAAGCAGAGTTGGGCCTAGTTAGTACTTGGATGGGAGACTGCCTAGGAATACCAGGTGCTGTAAGTTTTTGAGTTTTTTCACTACTTATCTAATACACTGGCCCTTAGTGTGGTCAAAGTTTGACCAGCTCTTTGCTTTCCCTTACTGCTTATTTAATTCAATTGCCTTTAAAGTAGCTGTTCTTTAAACAGAGTTTGACTGTTTTTAACTACTTAACTAATGCTCTTATCTTTAATGTAGCTCATTTTGAAGTTTTTTTTTGTATTTTATTCATTACTTATCTAGTATAATGGCACTTAGTGTGCCTCACCTTAAAATACGGGGCTTTTTGTAGCAGCTTTCGCTTACGGCCATACCACCCTGTTCACGCCTGATCTCGTCTGATCTCAGAAGCTAAGCAGAGTTGGGCCTAGTTAGTACTTGGATGGGAGACTGCCTAGGAATACCAGGTGCTGTAAGTTTTTGAGTTTTTCACTACTTATCTAATACACTGGCCCTTAGTGTGGTCAAAGTTTGACCAGCTCTTTGCTTTCCCTTACTGCTTATTTAATTCAATTGCCTTTAAAGTAGCTGTTCTTTAAACAGAGTTTGACTGTTTTTAACTACTTAACTAATGCTCTTATCTTTAATGTAGCTCATTTTGAAGTATTTTTTTTTTTTTTTGTATTTCATTCATTACTTATCTAGTATAATGGCACTTAGTGTGCCTCACCTTAAAAATAGGGGCTTTTTGCAGCAGCTTTAGCTTACGGCCATACCACCCTGTTCACGCCTGATCTCGTCTGATCTCAGAAGCTAAGCAGAGTTGGGCCTAGTTAGTACTTGGATGGGAGACTGCCTAGGAATACCAGGTGCTGTAAGTTTTTGAGTTTTTCACTACTTATCTAATACACTGGCCCTTAGTGTGGTCAAAGTTTGACCAGCTCTTTGCTTTCCCTTACTGCTTATTTAATTCAATTGCCTTTAAAGTAGCTGTTCTTTAAACAGAGTTTGACTGTTTTTAACTACTTAACTAATGCTCTTATCTTTAATGTAGCTCATTTTGAAGTATTTTTTTTTTTTTGTATTTCATTCATTACTTATCTAGTATAATGGCACTTAGTGTACCTCACCTTAAAATAGGGGCTTTTTGCAGCAGCTTTTCGCTTACGGCCATACCACCCTGTTCACGCCTGATCTCGTCTGATCTCAGAAGCTAAGCAGAGTTGGGCCTAGTTAGTACTTGGATGGGAGACTGCCTAGGAATACCAGGTGCTGTAAGTTTTTGAGTTTTTCACTACTTATCTAATACACTGGCCCTTAGTGTGGTCAAAGTTTGACCAGCTCTTTGCTTTCCCTTACTGCTTATTTAATTCAATTGCCTTTAAAGTAGCTGTTCTTTAAACAGAGTTTGACTGTTTTTAACTACTTAACTAATGCTCTTATCTTTAATGTAGCTCATTTTGAAGTATTTTTTTGTATTTCATTCATTACTTATCTAGTATAATGGCACTTAGTGTGCCTCACCTTAAAATAGGGGCTTTTTGCAGCAGCTTTAGCTTACGGCCATACCACCCTGTTCACGCCTGATCTCGTCTGATCTCAGAAGCTAAGCAGAGTTGGGCCTAGTTAGTACTTGGATGGGAGACTGCCTAGGAATACCAGGTGCTGTAAGTTTTTGAGTTTTTCACTACTTATCTAATACACTGGCCCTTAGTGTGGTCAAAGTTTGACCAGCTCTTTGCTTTCCCTTACTGCTTATTTAATTCAATTGCCTTTAAAGTAGCTGTTCTTTAAACAGAGTTTGACTGTTTTTAACTACTTAACTAATGCTCTTATCTTTAATGTAGCTCATTTTGAAGTATTTTTTTTTGTATTTCATTCATTACTTATCTAGTATAATGGCACTTAGTGTGCCTCACCTTAAAATAGGGGGCTTTTTGCAGCAGCTTTAGCTTACGGCCATACCACCCTGTTCACGCCTGATCTCGTCTGATCTCAGAAGCTAAGCAGAGTTGGGCCTAGTTAGTACTTGGATGGGAGACTGCCTAGGAATACCAGGTGCTGTAAGTTTTGAGTTTTTCACTACTTATCTAATACACTGGCCCTTAGTGTGGTCAAAGTTTGACCAGCTCTTTGCTTTCCCTTACTGCTTATTTAATTCAATTGCCTTTAAAGTAGCTGTTCTTTAAACAGAGTTTGACTGTTTTTAACTACTTAACTAATGCTCTTATCTTTAATGTAGCTCATTTTGAAGTATTTTTTTGTATTTCATTCATTACTTATCTAGTATAATGGCACTTAGTGTGCCTCACCTTAAAATAGGGGCTTTTTGCAGCAGCTTTAGCTTACGGCCATACCACCCTGTTCACGCCTGATCTCGTCTGATCTCAGAAGCTAAGCAGAGTTGGGCCTAGTTAGTACTTGGATGGGAGACTGCCTAGGAATACCAGGTGCTGTAAGTTTTTGAGTTTTTCACTACTTATCTAATACACTGGCCCTTAGTGTGGTCAAAGTTTGACCAGCTCTTTGCTTTCCCTTACTGCTTATTTAATTCAATTGCCTTTAAAGTAGCTGTTCTTTAAACAGAGTTTGACTGTTTTTAACTACTTAACTAATGCTCTTATCTTTAATGTAGCTCATTTTGAAGTATTTTTTTTTTTGTATTTCATTCATTACTTATCTAGTATAATGGCACTTAGTGTGCCTCACCTTAAAATAGGGGCTTTTTGCAGCAGCTTTAGCTTACGGCCATACCACCCTGTTCACGCCTGATCTCGTCTGATCTCAGAAGCTAAGCAGAGTTGGGCCTAGTTAGTACTTGGATGGGAGACTGCCTAGGAATACCAGGTGCTGTAAGTTTTTGAGTTTTTCACTACTTATCTAATACACTGGCCCTTAGTGTGGCCAAAGTTTGACCAGCTCTTTGCTTTCCCTTACTGCTTATTTAATTCAATTGCCTTTAAAGTAGCTGTTCTTTAAACAGAGTTTGACTGTTTTTAACTACTTAACTAATGCTCTTATCTTTAATGTAGCTCATTTTGAAGTAGTTTTTTTTTTTTTGTATTTCATTCATTACTTATCTAGTATAATGGCACTTAGTGTGCCTCACCTTAAAATAGGGGCTTTTTGCAGCAGCTTTTAGCTTACGGCCATACCACCCTGTTCACGCCTGATCTCGTCTGATCTCAGAAGCTAAGCAGAGTTGGGCCTAGTTAGTACTTGGATGGGAGACTGCCTAGGAATACCAGGTGCTGTAAGTTTTTGAGTTTTTCACTACTTATCTAATACACTGGCCCTTAGTGTGGTCAAAGTTTGACCAGCTCTTTGCTTTCCCTTACTGCTTATTTAATTCAATTTGCCTTTAAAGTAGCTGTTCTTTAAACAGAGTTTGACTGTTTTTAACTACTTAACTAATGCTCTTATCTTTAATGTAGCTCATTTTGAAGTATTTTTTTTTTTGTATTTCATTCATTACTTATCTAGTATAATGGCACTTAGTGTACCTCACCTAAAAAATAGGGCTTTTTGCAGCAGCTTTAGCTTACGGCCATACCACCCTGTTCACGCCTGATCTCGTCTGATCTCAGAAGCTAAGCAGAGTTGGGCCTAGTTAGTACTTGGATGGGAGACTGCCTAGGAATACCAGGTGCTGTAAGTTTTGAGTTTTTCACTACTTATCTAATACACTGGCCCTTAGTGTGGTCAAAGTTTGACCAGCTCTTTGCTTTCCCTTACTGCTTATTTAATTCAATTGCCTTTAAAGTAGCTGTTCTTTAAACAGAGTTTGACTGTTTTTAACTACTTAACTAATGCTCTTATCTTTAATGTAGCTCATTTTGAAGTATTTTTTTTTTTGTATTTCATTCATTACTTATCTAGTATAATGGCACTTAGTGTGCCTCACCTTAAAATAGGGGCTTTTTTTGCAGCAGCTTTAGCTTACGGCCATACCACCCTGTTCACGCCTGATCTCGTCTGATCTCAGAAGCTAAGCAGAGTTGGGCCTAGTTAGTACTTGGATGGGAGACTGCCTAGGAATACCAGGTGCTGTAAGTTTTTGAGTTTTTCACTACTTATCTAATACACTGGCCCTTAGTGTGGTCAAAGTTTGACCAGCTCTTTGCTTTCCCTTACTGCTTATTTAATTCAATTGCCTTTAAAGTAGCTGTTCTTTAAACAGAGTTTGACTGTTTTTAACTACTTAACTAATGCTCTTATCTTTAATGTAGCTCATTTTGAAGTTTTTTTTTGTATTTCATTCATTACTTATCTAGTATAATGGCATAGTGTGCCTCACCTTAAAATAGGGGCTTTTTGCAGCAGCTTTTAGCTTACGGCCATACCACCCTGTTCACGCCTGATCTCGTCTGATCTCAGAAGCTAAGCAGAGTTGGGCCTAGTTAGTACTTGGATGGGAGACTGCCTAGGAATACCAGGTGCTGTAAGTTTTTGAGTTTTTCACTACTTATCTAATACACTGGCCCTTAGTGTGGTCAAAGTTTGACCAGCTCTTTGCTTTCCCTTACTGCTTATTTAATTCAATTGCCTTTAAAGTAGCTGTTCTTTAAACAGAGTTTGACTGTTTTTAACTACTTAACTAATGCTCTTATCTTTAATGTAGCTCATTTTGAAGTATTTTTTTTTTTTTGTATTTCATTCATTACTTATCTAGTATAATGGCACTTAGTGTGCCTCACCTTAAAAATAGGGGCTTTTTGCAGCAGCTTTTAGCTTACGGCGGCCATACCACCCTGTTCACGCCTGATCTCGTCTGATCTCAGAAGCTAAGCAGAGTTGGGCCTAGTTAGTACTTGGATGGGAGACTGCCTAGGAATACCAGGTGCTGTAAGTTTTTGAGTTTTTCACTACTTATCTAATACACTGGCCCTTAGTGTGTGGTCAAAGTTTGACCAGCTCTTTGCTTTCCCTTACTGCTTATTTAATTCAATTGCCTTTAAAGTAGCTGTTCTTTAAACAGAGTTTGACTGTTTTTAACTACTTAACTAATGCTCTTATCTTTAATGTAGCTCATTTTGAAGTTTTTTTTTGTATTTCATTCATTACTTATCTAGTATAATGGCACTTAGTGTGCCTCACCTTAAAATAGGGGCTTTTTGCAGCAGCTTTAGCTTACGGCCATACCACCCTGTTCACGCCTGATCTCGTCTGATCTCAGAAGCTAAGCAGAGTTGGGCCTAGTTAGTACTTGGATGGGAGACTGCCTAGGAATACCAGGTGCTGTAAGTTTTTGAGTTTTTCACTACTTATCTAATACACTGGCCCTTAGTGTGGTCAAAGTTTGACCAGCTCTTTGCTTTCCCTTACTGCTTATTTAATTCAATTGCCTTTAAAGTAGCTGTTCTTTAAACAGAGTTTGACTGTTTTTAACTACTTAACTAATGCTCTTATCTTTAATGTAGCTCATTTTGAAGTATTTTTTTTTTTGTATTTCATTCATTACTTATCTAGTATAATGGCACTTAGTGTGCCTCACCTTAAAATAGGGGCTTTTTGCAGCAGCTTTAGCTTACGGCCATACCACCCTGTTCACGCCTGATCTCGTCTGATCTCAGAAGCTAAGCAGAGTTGGGCCTAGTTAGTACTTGGATGGGAGACTGCCTAGGAATACCAGGTGCTGTAAGTTTTTGAGTTTTTCACTACTTATCTAATACACTGGCCCTTAGTGTGGTCAAAGTTTGACCAGCTCTTTGCTTTCCCTTACTGCTTATTTAATTCAATTGCCTTTAAAGTAGCTGTTCTTTAAACAGAGTTTGACTGTTTTTAACTACTTAACTAATGCTCTTATCTTTAATGTAGCTCATTTTGAAGTATTTTTTTTTTTGTATTTCATTCATTACTTATCTAGTATAATGGCACTTAGTGTGCCTCACCTTAAAATAGGGGCTTTTTGCAGCAGCTTTAGCTTACGGCCATACCACCCTGTTCACGCCTGATCTCGTCTGATCTCAGAAGCTAAGCAGAGTTGGGCCTAGTTAGTACTTGGATGGGAGACTGCCTAGGAATACCAGGTGCTGTAAGTTTTTGAGTTTTTTCACTACTTATCTAATACACTGGCCCTTAGTGTGGTCAAAGTTTGACCAGCTCTTTGCTTTCCCTTACTGCTTATTTAATTCAATTGCCTTTAAAGTAGCTGTTCTTTAAACAGAGTTTGACTGTTTTTAACTACTTAACTAATGCTCTTATCTTTAATGTAGCTCATTTTGAAGTATTTTTTTTTTTGTATTTCATTCATTACTTATCTAGTATAATGGCACTTAGTGTGCCTCACCTTAAAATAGGGGGCTTTTTGCAGCAGCTTTAGCTTACGGCCATACCACCTGTTCACGCCTGATCTCGTCTGATCTCAGAAGCTAAGCAGAGTTGGGCCTAGTTAGTACTTGGATGGGAGACTGCCTAGGAATACCAGGTGCTGTAAGTTTTTGAGTTTTTCACTACTTATCTAATACACTGGCCCTTAGTGTGGTCAAAGTTTGACCAGCTCTTTGCTTTCCCTTACTGCTTATTTAATTCAATTGCCTTTAAAGTAGCTGTTCTTTAAACAGAGTTTGACTGTTTTTAACTACTTAACTAATGCTCTTATCTTTAATGTAGCTCATTTTGAAAGTTTTTTTTTGTATTTCATTCATTACTTATCTAGTATAATGGCACTTAGTGTGCCTCACCTTAAAATAGGGGCTTTTTGCAGCAGCTTTAGCTTACGGCCATACCACCCTGTTCACGCCTGATCTCGTCTGATCTCAGAAGCTAAGCAGAGTTGGGCCTAGTTAGTACTTGGATGGGAGACTGCCTAGGAATACCAGGTGCTGTAAGTTTTGAGTTTTTCACTACTTATCTAATACACTGGCCCTTAGTGTGGTCAAAGTTTGACCAGCTCTTTGCTTTGCTTTCCCTTACTGCTTATTTAATTCAATTGCCTTTAAAGTAGCTGTTCTTTAAACAGAGTTTGACTGTTTTTAACTACTTAACTAATGCTCTTATCTTTAATGTAGCTCATTTTGAAGTATTTTTTTTTTTTTGTATTTCATTCATTACTTATCTAGTATAATGGCACTTAGTGTGCCTCACCTTAAAATAGGGGCTTTTTGCAGCAGCTTTTTAGCTTACGGCCATACCACCCTGTTCACGCCTGATCTCGTCTGATCTCAGAAGCTAAGCAGAGTTGGGCCTAGTTAGTACTTGGATGGGAGACTGCCTAGGAATACCAGGTGCTGTAAGTTTTTGAGTTTTTCACTACTTATCTAATACACTGGCCCTTAGTGTGGTCAAAGTTTGACCAGCTCTTTGCTTTCCCTTACTGCTTATTTAATTCAATTGCCTTTAAAGTAGCTGTTCTTTAAACAGAGTTTGACTGTTTTTAACTACTTAACTAATGCTCTTATCTTTAATGTAGCTCATTTTGAAGTATTTTTTTTTTTGTATTTCATTCATTACTTATCTAGTATAATGGCACTTAGTGTGCCTCACCTTAAAATAGGGGCTTTTTGCAGCAGCTTTAAGCTTACGGCCATACCACCCTGTTCACGCCTGATCTCGTCTGATCTCAGAAGCTAAGCAGAGTTGGGCCTAGTTAGTACTTGGATGGGAGACTGCCTAGGAATACCAGGTGCTGTAAGTTTTTGAGTTTTTCACTACTTATCTAATACACTGGCCCTTAGTGTGGTCAAAGTTTGACCAGCTCTTTGCTTTCCCTTACTGCTTATTTAATTCAATTGCCTTTAAAGTAGCTGTTCTTTAAACAGAGTTTGACTGTTTTTAACTACTTAACTAATGCTCTTATCTTTAATGTAGCTCATTTTGAAGTTTTTTTTTGTATTTCATTCATTACTTATCTAGTATAATGGCACTTAGTGTGCCTCACCTTAAAATAGGGGCTTTTTGCAGCAGCTTTTAGCTTACGGCCATACCACCCTGTTCACGCCTGATCTCGTCTGATCTCAGAAGCTAAGCAGAGTTGGGCCTAGTTAGTACTTGGATGGGAGACTGCCTAGGAATACCAGGTGCTGTAAGTTTTTGAGTTTTTCACTACTTATCTAATACACTGGCCCTTAGTGTGGTCAAAGTTTGACCAGCTCTTTGCTTTCCCTTACTGCTTATTTAATTCAATTGCCTTTAAAGTAGCTGTTCTTTAAACAGAGTTTGACTGTTTTTAACTACTTAACTAATGCTCTTATCTTTAATGTAGCTCATTTTGAAGTTTTTTTTTGTATTTCATTCATTACTTATCTAGTATAATGGCACTTAGTGTGCCTCACCTTAAAATAGGGGCTTTTTGCAGCAGCTTTAGCTTACGGCCATACCACCCTGTTCACGCCTGATCTCGTCTGATCTCAGAAGCTAAGCAGAGTTGGGCCTAGTTAGTATTGGATGGGAGACTGCCTAGGAATACCAGGTGCTGTAAGTTTTTGAGTTTTTCACTACTTATCTAATACACTGGCCCTTAGTGTGGTCAAAGTTTGACCAGCTCTTTGCTTTCCCTTACTGCTTATTTAATTCAATTGCCTTTAAAGTAGCTGTTCTTTAAACAGAGTTTGACTGTTTTTAACTACTTAACTAATGCTCTTATCTTTAATGTAGCTCATTTTGAAGTTTTTTTTGTATTTCATTCATTACTTATCTAGTATAATGGCACTTAGTGTGCCTCACCTTAAAATAGGGGCTTTTTGCAGCAGCTTTAGCTTACGGCCATACCACCCTGTTCACGCCTGATCTCGTCTGATCTCAGAAGCTAAGCAGAGTTGGGCCTAGTTAGTACTTGGATGGGAGACTGCCTAGGAATACCAGGTGCTGTAAGTTTTTGAGTTTTTCACTACTTATCTAATACACTGGCCCTTAGTGTGGTCAAAGTTTGACCAGCTCTTTGCTTTCCCTTACTGCTTATTTAATTCAATTGCCTTTAAAGTAGCTGTTCTTTAAACAGAGTTTGACTGTTTTTAACTACTTAACTAATGCTCTTATCTTTAATGTAGCTCATTTTGAAGTTTTTTTTTTTGTATTTCATTCATTACTTATCTAGTATAATGGCACTTAGTGTGCCTCACCTTAAAATAGGGGCTTTTTGCAGCAGCTTTAGCTTACGGCCATACCACCCTGTTCACGCCTGATCTCGTCTGATCTCAGAAGCTAAGCAGAGTTGGGCCTAGTTAGTACTTGGATGGGAGACTGCCTAGGAATACCAGGTGCTGTAAGTTTTTGAGTTTTTCACTACTTATCTAATACACTGGCCCTTAGTGTGGTCAAAGTTTGACCAGCTCTTTGCTTTCCCTTACTGCTTATTTAATTCAATTGCCTTTAAAGTAGCTGTTCTTTAAACAGAGTTTGACTGTTTTTAACTACTTAACTAATGCTCTTATCTTTAATGTAGCTCATTTTGAAGTTTTTTTGTATTTCATTCATTACTTATCTAGTATAATGGCACTTAGTGTGCCTCACCTTAAAATAGGGGCTTTTTGCAGCAGCTTTAGCTTACGGCCATACCACCCTGTTCACGCCTGATCTCGTCTGATCTCAGAAGCTAAGCAGAGTTGGGCCTAGTTAGTACTTGGATGGGAGACTGCCTAGGAATACCAGGTGCTGTAAGTTTTTGAGTTTTTCACTACTTATCTAATACACTGGCCCTTAGTGTGGTCAAAGTTTGACCAGCTCTTTGCTTTCCCTTACTGCTTATTTAATTCAATTGCCTTTAAAGTAGCTGTTCTTTAAACACAGAGTTTGACTGTTTTTAACTACTTAACTAATGCTCTTATCTTTAATGTAGCTCATTTTGAAGTTTTTTTTTGTATTTCATTCATTACTTATCTAGTATAATGGCACTTAGTGTGCCTCACCTTAAAATAGGGGGCTTTTTGCAGCAGCTTTAGCTTACGGCCATACCACCCTGTTCACGCCTGATCTCGTCTGATCTCAGAAGCTAAGCAGAGTTGGGCCTAGTTAGTACTTGGATGGGAGACTGCCTAGGAATACCAGGTGCTGTAAGTTTTTGAGTTTTTCACTACTTATCTAATACACTGGCCCTTAGTGTGGTCAAAGTTTGACCAGCTCTTTGCTTTCCCTTACTGCTTATTTAATTCAATTGCCTTTAAAGTAGCTGTTCTTTAAACAGAGTTTGACTGTTTTTAACTACTTAACTAATGCTCTTATCTTTAATGTAGCTCATTTTGAAGTATTTTTTTTTTTGTATTTCATTCATTACTTATCTAGTATAATGGCACTTAGTGTGCCTCACCTTAAAATAGGGGCTTTTTGCAGCAGCTTTAGCTTACGGCCATACCACCCTGTTCACGCCTGATCTCGTCTGATCTCAGAAGCTAAGCAGAGTTGGGCCTAGTTAGTACTTGGATGGGAGACTGCCTAGGGAATACCAGGTGCTGTAAGTTTTTGAGTTTTTCACTACTTATCTAATACACTGGCCCTTAGTGTGGTCAAAGTTTGACCAGCTCTTTGCTTTCCCTTACTGCTTATTTAATTCAATTGCCTTTAAAGTAGCTGTTCTTTAAACAGAGTTTGACTGTTTTTAACTACTTAACTAATGCTCTTATCTTTAATGTAGCTCATTTTGAAGTATTTTTTTGTATTTCATTCATTACTTATCTAGTATAATGGCACTTAGTGTGCCTCACCTTAAAATAGGGGCTTTTTGCAGCAGCTTTAGCTTACGGCCATACCACCCTGTTCACGCCTGATCTCGTCTGATCTCAGAAGCTAAGCAGAGTTGGGCCTAGTTAGTACTTGGATGGGAGACTGCCTAGGAATACCAGGTGCTGTAAGTTTTTGAGTTTTTCACTACTTATCTAATACACTGGCCCTTAGTGTGGTCAAAGTTTGACCAGCTCTTTGCTTTCCCTTACTGCTTATTTAAAAATTCAATTGCCTTTAAAGTAGCTGTTCTTTAAACAGAGTTTGACTGTTTTTAACTACTTAACTAATGCTCTTATCTTTAATGTAGCTCATTTTGAAGTATTTTTTTTTTTTTGTATTTCATTCATTACTTATCTAGTATAATGGCACTTAGTGTGCCTCACCTTAAAATAGGGGCTTTTTGCAGCAGCTTTAGCTTACGGCCATACCACCCTGTTCACGCCTGATCTCGTCTGATCTCAGAAGCTAAGCAGAGTTGGGCCTAGTTAGTACTTGGATGGGAGACTGCCTAGGAATACCAGGTGCTGTAAGTTTTTGAGTTTTTCACTACTTATCTAATACACTGGCCCTTAGTGTGGTCAAAGTTTGACCAGCTCTTTGCTTTCCCTTACTGCTTATTTAATTCAATTGCCTTTAAAGTAGCTGTTCTTTAAACAGAGTTTGACTGTTTTTAACTACTTAACTAATGCTCTTATCTTTAATGTAGCTCATTTTGAAGTATTTTTTTGTATTTCATTCATTACTTATCTAGTATAATGGCACTTAGTGTGCCTCACCTTAAAATAGGGGGCTTTTTGCAGCAGCTTTAGCTTACGGCCATACCACCCTGTTCACGCCTGATCTCGTCTGATCTCAGAAGCTAAGCAGAGTTGGGCCTAGTTAGTACTTGGATGGGAGACTGCCTAGGAATACCAGGTGCTGTAAGTTTTTGAGTTTTTCACTACTTATCTAATACACTGGCCCTTAGTGTGGTCAAAGTTTGACCAGCTCTTTGCTTTCCCTTACTGCTTATTTAATTCAATTGCCTTTAAAGTAGCTGTTCTTTAAACAGAGTTTGACTGTTTTTAACTACTTAACTAATGCTCTTATCTTTAATGTAGCTCATTTTGAAGTATTTTTTTTTGTATTTCATTCATTACTTATCTAGTATAATGGCACTTAGTGTGCCTCACCTTAAAATAGGGGCTTTTTGCAGCAGCTTTAGCTTACGGCCATACCACCCTGTTCACGCCTGATCTCGTCTGATCTCAGAAGCTAAGCAGAGTTGGGCCTAGTTAGTACTTGGATGGGAGACTGCCTAGGAATACCAGGTGCTGTAAGTTTTTGAGTTTTTCACTACTTATCTAATACACTGGCCCTTAGTGTGGTCAAAGTTTGACCAGCTCTTTGCTTTCCCTTACTGCTTATTTAATTCAATTGCCTTTAAAGTAGCTGTTCTTTAAACAGAGTTTGACTGTTTTTAACTACTTAACTAATGCTCTTATCTTTAATGTAGCTCATTTTGAAGTATTTTTTTTTTTGTATTTCATTCATTACTTATCTAGTATAATGGCACTTAGTGTGCCTCACCTTAAAATAGGGGCTTTTTGCAGCAGCTTTAGCTTACGGCCATACCACCCTGTTCACGCCTGATCTCGTCTGATCTCAGAAGCTAAGCAGAGTTGGGCCTAGTTAGTACTTGGATGGGAGACTGCCTAGGAATACCAGGTGCTGTAAGTTTTTGAGTTTTTCACTACTTATCTAATACACTGGCCCTTAGTGTGGCCAAAGTTTGACCAGCTCTTTGCTTTCCCTTACTGCTTATTTAATTCAATTGCCTTTAAAGTAGCTGTTCTTTAAACAGAGTTTGACTGTTTTTAACTACTTAACTAATGCTCTTATCTTTAATGTAGCTCATTTTGAAGTATTTTTTTTTTTGTATTTCATTCATTACTTATCTAGTATAATGGCACTTAGTGTGCCTCACCTTAAAATAGGGGCTTTTTGCAGCAGCTTTAAGCTTACGGCCATACCACCCTGTTCACGCCTGATCTCGTCTGATCTCAGAAGCTAAGCAGAGTTGGGCCTAGTTAGTACTTGGATGGGAGACTGCCTAGGAATACCAGGTGCTGTAAGTTTTTGAGTTTTTCACTACTTATCTAATACACTGGCCCTTAGTGTGGTCAAAGTTTGACCAGCTCTTTGCTTTCCCTTACTGCTTATTTAATTCAATTGCCTTTAAAGTAGCTGTTCTTTAAACAGAGTTTGTTTGACTTTTTAACTACTTAACTAATGCTCTTATCTTTAATGTAGCTCATTTTGAAGTTTTTTTTTTTTGTATTTCATTCATTACTTATCTAGTATAATGGCACTTAGTGTGCCTCACCTTAAAATAGGGGCTTTTTGCAGCAGCTTTAGCTTACGGCCATACCACCCTGTTCACGCCTGATCTCGTCTGATCTCAGAAGCTAAGCAGAGTTGGGCCTAGTTAGTACTTGGATGGGAGACTGCCTAGGAATACCAGGTGCTGTAAGTTTTTGAGTTTTTCACTACTTATCTAATACACTGGCCCTTAGTGTGGTCAAAGTTTGACCAGCTCTTTGCTTTCCCTTACTGCTTATTTAATTCAATTGCCTTTAAAGTAGCTGTTCTTTAAACAGAGTTTGACTGTTTTTAACTACTTAACTAATGCTCTTATCTTTAATGTAGCTCATTTTGAAGTATTTTTTTTTTTGTATTTCATTCATTACTTATCTAGTAGTATAATGGCACTTAGTGTGCCTCACCTTAAAATAGGGGCTTTTTGCAGCAGCTTTAGCTTACGGCCATACCACCCTGTTCACGCCTGATCTCGTCTGATCTCAGAAGCTAAGCAGAGTTGGGCCTAGTTAGTACTTGGATGGGAGACTGCCTAGGAATACCAGGTGCTGTAAGTTTTTGAGTTTTTCACTACTTATCTAATACACTGGCCCTTAGTGTGGTCAAAGTTTGACCAGCTCTTTGCTTTCCCTTACTGCTTATTTAATTCAATTGCCTTTAAAGTAGCTGTTCTTTAAACAGAGTTTGACTGTTTTTAACTACTTAACTAATGCTCTTATCTTTAATGTAGCTCATTTTGAAGTATTTTTTTTTTTGTATTTCATTCATTACTTATCTAGTATAATGGCACTTAGTGTGCCTCACCTTAAAATAGGGGGCTTTTTTTGCAGCAGCTTTACGGCCATACCACCCTGTTCACGCCTGATCTCGTCTGATCTCAGAAGCTAAGCAGATTGGGCCTAGTTAGTACTTGGATGGGAGACTGCCTAGGAATACCAGGTGCTGTAAGTTTTTGAGTTTTTCACTACTTATCTAATACACTGGCCCTTAGTGTGGTCAAAGTTTGACCAGCTCTTTGCTTTCCCTTACTGCTTATTTAATTCAATTGCCTTTAAAGTAGCTGTTCTTTAAACAGAGTTTGACTGTTTTTAACTACTTAACTAATGCTCTTATCTTTAATGTAGCTCATTTTGAAGTATTTTTTTTTTTGTATTTCATTCATTACTTATCTAGTATAATGGCATAGTGTGCCTCACCTTAAAATAGGGGCTTTTTGCAGCAGCTTTTAGCTTACGGCCATACCACCCTGTTCACGCCTGATCTCGTCTGATCTCAGAAGCTAAGCAGAGTTGGGCCTAGTTAGTACTTGGATGGGAGACTGCCTAGGAATACCAGGTGCTGTAAGTTTTTGAGTTTTTCACTACTTATCTAATACACTGGCCCTTAGTGTGGCCAAAGTTTGACCAGCTCTTTGCTTTCCCTTACTGCTTATTTAATTCAATTGCCTTTAAAGTAGCTGTTCTTTAAACAGAGTTTGACTGTTTTTAACTACTTAACTAATGCTCTTATCTTTAATGTAGCTCATTTTGAAGTATTTTTTTTTGTATTTCATTCATTACTTATCTAGTATAATGGCACTTAGTGTGCCTCACCTTAAAATAGGGGCTTTTTGCAGCAGCTTTAGCTTACGGCCATACCACCCTGTTCACGCCTGATCTCGTCTGATCTCAGAAGCTAAGCAGAGTTGGGCCTAGTTAGTACTTGGATGGGAGACTGCCTAGGAATACCAGGTGCTGTAAGTTTTTGAGTTTTTCACTACTTATCTAATACACTGGCCCTTAGTGTGGTCAAAGTTTGACCAGCTCTTTGCTTTCCCTTACTGCTTATTTAATTCAATTGCCTTTAAAGTAGCTGTTCTTTAAACAGAGTTTGACTGTTTTTAACTACTTAACTAATGCTCTTATCTTTAATGTAGCTCATTTTGAAGTATTTTTTTTTTTGTATTTCATTCATTACTTATCTAGTATAATGGCACTTAGTGTGCCTCACCTTAAAATAGGGGCTTTTTGCAGCAGCTTTAGCTTACGGCCATACCACCCTGTTCACGCCTGATCTCGTCTGATCTCAGAAGCTAAGCAGAGTTGGGCCTAGTTAGTACTTGGATGGGAGACTGCCTAGGAATACCAGGTGCTGTAAGTTTTTGAGTTTTTCACTACTTATCTAATACACTGGCCCTTAGTGTGGTCAAAGTTTGACCAGCTCTTTGCTTTCCCTTACTGCTTATTTAATTCAATTGCCTTTAAAGTAGCTGTTCTTTAAACAGAGTTTGACTGTTTTTAACTACTTAACTAATGCTCTTATCTTTAATGTAGCTCATTTTGAAGTATTTTTTTGTATTTCATTCATTACTTATCTAGTATAATGGCACTTAGTGTGCCTCACCTTAAAATAGGGGCTTTTTGCAGCAGCTTTCGCTTACGGCCATACCACCCTGTTCACGCCTGATCTCGTCTGATCTCAGAAGCTAAGCAGAGTTGGGCCTAGTTAGTACTTGGATGGGAGACTGCCTAGGAATACCAGGTGCTGTAAGTTTTTTGAGTTTTTCACTACTTATCTAATACACTGGCCCTTAGTGTGGTCAAAGTTTGACCAGCTCTTTGCTTCCCTTACTGCTTATTTAATTCAATTTGCCTT
>NW_025048559.1:0-81879 GCF_018831695.1 Puntigrus tetrazona
AAACAATGAAGGAAGGTTTATCAATATGCTGATGACACAACGATAATTGTAAAAGGAAAGGATAGTGTCAAAGAATATGAATGTTGTAAAAGAATTTTGTAAAGGATCTGGAGATAAAATAAATGAGGAAAACAGTATATATCAGATTTGGGAAAGCTATGATTTTAACGGATTGTTTTAACTTCAAGGAAGTGGAACAAATTAAGATTTTAGGAATTTTAATGGGAAAAATGAGAGAAAAGTAAGAGATGAAATGTGGGAGGAACTAGTAACAGAAATAGAGAGAAAGTTAAACTTTTGAAACTGGAGAACACTAAACTTAAAGGGAAGGTTTTAATATTGAATGTTTTAATGGTTTCTAAGCTGTGGTATGTTTTAAATGTATCTGAGATGCCTTTGTGGACAGAAAAGAGGTTGAAGAAATGTTTTCTTGACTTTTTATGGGAGGGAAAACCAAAAGAATAGCATATATCCCGATTTTAGGGCGGTGGAAAAGGGGGATTAGGTTTAATGGATGTAGAACAGAGAAAATGCTTTGAGAGTTAAAATAGTAAAGAAATACCTACAAGAAGAGAGCAAATTTGAGTGGAAAAAAACAATGAAATACTTTTTAAACAAATGTGGGAATTTAACATGGGGATGGTATTTTATGGATGAAAACAAAAATTTGGATGACAGAAGGATTACCTGAGTTTTACAGAGAAATGTTTAGTGCCTGGGGAAAATTTTTTAAGTAAAATTGTGATACAACCCTCAAAGAAGAGAAAACATTTTAAATCAACCCCTGTTCTTAAATAACAACATTTAAAACAAACAAAGAACTATTTTTAAGAAATGGATGGAGAGTGGGGATAACAGAGTGAGAGATGTCTTGTATGAATTTAAAGAGGGTTTTTACCAATACAATATATTGTGGATGCAATGGATGAAGCAAAAAGAAGAATATAGCAAACAAAGAAATAACAAACAAATATGAATCTTAACAAGCAATGACCTAAAAGTGGATTAAAAGAATGAGAAGTACAGAGAAGAAGAGCAAACAGAGAGAACATTTTTAATGCTGAAACTGGCGGAAAAAATTTTATGATGATTTTAAAGGGATGTACTGTAAAAATGTTTTATTGTATTTTTAGAGATGGTGTTTTTAAAAAGAGCCAACTGTAAAAATATAAGTACTGGGTGGAAAAATTCAATAATCTAAAAGAAGAATGTATATGGAGAAACATGAGGGGAGGTGTGTGAAACAAAGTTGGAATGTTTGGAGTATTTTATAAGACACAAAGTTGTTTTTACTGAAGTTATTTTACAAAAAATAGGGATGGAACAACATTGCAATGTGCAAAGTGTGCAAAGAAAAAGAAGAGTGAGATTTTACATCTGTTTTTTTATATTGTAAGGAACTGTAGGCATTTTTAAAGGGAAATGTGAAATGTTTAATCCAAAGACTTGACTGAAGAATGGGATGAAAAAATGGAATGGAATGGAACAGAGTGTTGATGTTTGGATGGGAAAAGAAGTGTAAAAACAAAGCCTTTATTAATCTGTTTGTGATGTTAATGAAAAGTGCAATATGGGAGAGGAGAATTGTGGCCAAAAAGGAACAAATTGTTTTTGGATGTTTGACTGTCTTTTGAAAGGAAAACTGAAATATATATGGACAAATTGTATGTGTGTATTTTAAAAGTGAAAAATCCTAGATGCATTTTTATGTTGTTTTTATACGAAATGTCTATCGTGTTTTTAAAAGATTTTATGGGGGCTACTTGAGAGTTAAAGAATTTGTTTAAATAATGTATGAAATTATGAGATATGTGATGTGGATATTGTACAAAAGAGAAAGTATGTTTTTATTGTATTTGATTGATTGAAAAATATTTTTTAATAAAAAAAAAAAAAAAAAAAAAAAAATTCACGCCTGATCTCGTCTCTGATCTCAGAAGCTAAGCAGAGTTGGGCCTAGTTAATACACTACTTGGATGGGAGACTGCCTAGGAATACCAGGTGCTGTAAGTTTGAGTTTTTTTCACTACTTATCTAATACACTGTGCCCATAGTGTGGTCAAAGTTTGACCAGCTCTTTGCTTTCATACTTACTGCTTATTTAATTCAATTGCCTTTAAAGTAGCTGATGAGATTTTTAAACAGAGTTTGACTGTTTTTAACTACTTAACTAATGCTGACTACTCTATCTTTAATGTAGCTCATTTTTGAAGCGATTTTTTTGTATTTCATTCATTACATTTATATCCTATCTAGTATAATGGCATAGTGTACCTCACCTTAAAATACAGGGGCTTTTTGCAGCAGCTTTTGCTTACGGCCATACCACCCTGTTCACGCCTGATCTCAGTAAGCTAAGCAGAGTTGGGGCCTAGTTAGTACTCTCTGGATGGGAGACTGCCTAGGAATACCAGGTGCTGTAAGTGTTTGATTTTTCACTACTTATCTAATACACTGACCTCTTTAGTGTGGCTAAAGTTTGACTAGCTCTTGCTTTCCTTACTGCTTATTTTAATCTAATTGCCTTAAAGTAGCTGTCTTTAAACAGAGTTTGACTGTTTTTGAATTACTTAACGAATGCCTTATCTTTAATGTAGCTCATTTTGAAGCATTTTTTTTTGCATTTCATCCATATTAATTATCTAGTATGCAGGCCGGGTACTTAGTGTGCCCCACCTTAAATAGGGCTTTTTGCAGAACAAAGGTCTTACGCCAGTACTACATTCTGCTGGCGCTAGAGAGCACACAGAAAGTGACTTGGGCAGTAGCTGGGGAGAGAAGGCTCTCCTCCATTTTGTGTTTATTATTAGTGTTTATTTTGTGAACTTTTCGGACTTTAATTTAGTTTTTGTGTGTTTTTGTGAGTGTTTAAACCACCTAACAGCAGCCTAGTGCTGTCTGGAAGGTGGTTTTACTCAGTTTTTTTTTTTTTTTTTTTTTTTTCTCTTTCATCTATGGCGGACGGACAGATGGCTATGAACTTGGACTTGGCTGGAGAAACAGAATTGGTTAATGAACACGGAACTGGAAATAAACGGCGAGATGGGAATGCAAAAGATAAGGAACAAAGAGAAACAAGTCAAAAGAAGGATTACCTGAAAGAAGCAACTGTGGACGGTGGACATCTGTAATGTGAATCACGAGGCTGAGGACATCATAAAAGCTGTGCTTGGAAAAGGTCGGCAAAGGAAATGTCTTGGCGGTAAGACCTAAACAAAATAAGGAATCTGAAAGTGACATTAGAGAATATCGGCGATGTTGAACTGTTGGTTGAAGGTTTAATGATAAAAAGAGACACTGTGCGAAGTAAAGAGGTTGCAAAACAGAGACTACGTTGTCTCATTCATGCACATGCCCGCTTACACGTGTGATCAGATATTTTTAGATAAACTGCAAGGGGTGGGAGTTACCCCTATTTAGGACATCAAGAGACGTGTTTATCCGGGCACAACAACTGTTGAAGATGGCACACGATTTGTAAAATGTCGGCTTCCCAAGGGAAGTAGTGTCTCTCCCGTACAGCACAAGGCTGGAAACAGCTGAAGGGCTTCAGTATTTTAGGGTGATGCACAGCCATCAAGGTTAAAACCTGTCGGCTGTGCATGAGCCTGAGCACGTCTTGAAAGACTGCCCAGATTTTAAGTGCTTTAAGTGTGAGGAGAGAGGACATTTTGCCAGGGATTGCAATGCGGTTAAGTGCCGGTTGTAAAAAGGTTTTAAATAAGTGTGATTGTTGGTATGTGGATGAAGAAGAGACTCATGTGAGTGGGCAGGTGCATGAGCGGGACAGCGTAGTCGAACAAGAAGAAGGCTTACCACAGCAAAGAGAAAATCAAGCGGCCCGAGGCAAAGACATTATTGAGGGCCAGGGGTTGGAGAACATATGGACAATGAGCGTTTGGAAACAAATGGAGAAGACTGAAGTTCAAAACATTATTGATGAGACAGAGAAGAATGAGGAGGACAGACAATCACAAGACAGGCGATGTAAAATCATGGAGGAACAAAAAGACCAGCATGCACAAGCAGAAACAGACAGAAGGAATTTTGGCACCGATCGACATTACTAGGGACTTTGAGGATATTTCGGATGCAGATGAGGATGTTAAAGATGACACAAGAAGAAATGGCAGTAGGAACATCAAAAATAAGCATAAGAAAACGTCAAATCAAGGTAAAACCCAGTTTAGATGGGATAAAGAAAAGAAATGCTAACAAAGACTTTTTTAAAGAATCGATTTGAACTGTTAAAGGGTTTGGATAACACAAGCTAAAGACATTGGTTTTTTATGAACGTTTTATTTATTCATTTTTATGGTTTAAGTCTGGCTACATTTAATGCCAGAGGCTCTTAGATTTTAACAAGTTTGAAAAGGTGAAAGAGATGTTTAAAAATGTAGATGTAATAGTATTGCAAGAAACAAACTGGAGAGAAAAGCACAAATGTGAAATAAGCTTAAAAGATGGGATGGTGATATATTATGCAGCAATGAGGATAAAAAGATATGGCAGAGGGTGGCCTTTTTAATAAGAAGAAACACGAATGTGGTTTACAAAGTTGTTTACAAAGATGATGTAGGGAAATGTTTGGCAATAGAAATGGAACATGATGACAACAAAGTAATTGTGGTAAATGTCCATGCGCCTGTTGAGAAAGAAGGAAAAAGAGGATTTTTAAGGATCTAAGGATATTTTTAATGAAATATAAGTATGCTATTGTATTGGGGATTTTAATACTGTTTTAAGCAAGTTAGATATGGCTGACGGAATGGTTTTTAAAACCGATACAGGAAGGAAGGAATTGAATTTGTTGATGAAAAACAATAATATGGTAGATGTGTGGTGAGAGAGAAATGGGAAAAGAAGACAATATTCTAGAAGGCAAATGGTAGGGAATTTTATGTGCCAAACGAGAATTGATTTTATTTTGTGTTCAAGAAATGTAGAGGTTTTATTGAAGATATGAGATATGGAGGGGAAACAAGTTTAAGTGACCATAAGCCACTATTTATGAAAGTGGACTGGAGAGCACGATTAAAGGGGGCCAGGTGTTTGGGTTTTAAATGCTGAGGTTTTTAAAAGAGACAGCTATGTCCAAGACATAAAAGAATTGATAGAAAAGAAAAACAGAATGAAATGTATGTGGAAGATAAAAAGGATATGGTGGGAAAGCGTTAAGTTTCTAATTAAAGACATACTATACAGTTTTGTAGATCGGTGGAGAGATGTAAAAGGTACACAGAAATAAAAACAAGAGAGAGACTTAGAAAGGAGCTTAATCAGAATAATGAGAAAGAATGTGTCAAAAATAAAAGATCTGGAAGATAAACTTAAAGTTTTAGAAGAAGAAAAATATGAAGGTGCACGTTTAAGAAGTAAAGCTAGATATATAGTGGAAGGAGAGAAATGTACAAAAATTTTCTTTAATCTAGAAAAGAGGAAGGGGAAAGCTGAAATGATAACAGCTATTAAAAATGAGTATGGAGAAGAAATAAAGGATAACAAAGAAATACTAGAAGAGATAAAAATGTATTATGAGAAACTTTTTACAACTGAAGGGTGCAAGATGAATGTGAAGAATTATTTCAACATAATTGAAACAAAAGTTGAAAAAGAAGACAAAGAAGCTTGCGATATGGAAATAAATGAAGGAGAAATAGAAAGAGCCATTAACGAATTGAACAGGAATAAAAGTCCAGGAATTGATGGTCTAGGCAATGAATTTTATATTGTTTTCAAGGGTATTTTAATTGGCATTTTAAAGGAAGTGTATGATGACATTTTTAATAAGGGACACATGAATTTAAGAATGAGTATGGGTTTAATGAAAATTATTTATAAGAAGAAAGGAGATAAAAAAGAATTGAAAAATTACAGACCTTTGACAATGTTGAACACTGACTTAAAAATTTTATCTAAGGTTTTAGCTAATAGACTAAAGGAGGTGATGCCAAAAATTATCAAGACAAATCAAGCATATGGAGTGAAGGCAGAGATATATCAGATACTACAATTAGTATTAGGGACACAATAAGTTATATAAAGGACAAAAATCTGGAAGGTTACATTGTAAGTCTTGATTTCGAAAAGCCTTGACCGAGTGGAGCATCAGTTTTTATTTGGGATTTTAAAGAGTTTTGGCTTCGGGAAAATTTTATCAGATGGATTAAGATTTTATACAAAGGAGTGGTGATGAGGGGATTAAATGCAATGGTTTTTAACTAAATGTTTTAAGCTCACAAGATCTGTAAGGCAGGGATGTCCCCTTTCAGCGCTTTTATATTCCTTGGTGGCAGAGCCTCTGGGCTTAGCAGTAAGAGGAGAGAAGAATGTGAGAGGAATCGATATTGAAGGAGGTAGATCAGAGAATAGGATTTTCCAATACGCAGATGACACAGCGTTAATAGTAAGAGAGGCGTACATAGTGTTAAGGTGGCTATGGACGTAGTTCAGAATTCTGTAATAAATCCGGGGGAAAATAAATGAGGATAAAACAATGTACATGAGATTTGCGGAGCCAGCCTTAACAGACACTTTTAACTTTAAAGAAGTTAAGAAATGAAGATTTTAGGAGTTAGCATGGGAGAGGATGACAAGAAAACAAATGAGATCATGTGGGAAGGAATTTTAGGAGATATTGAAAGAAGGATGAACTGGTGGAAAACAAGAAATCTGTGCTTGAAAGGAAAGGTCTTAATTTTGAATGTTTTAATGACTTCAAAGATTTGTTATTTTTATATGTTACAAGTATGCCTCTGTGGGTTGAAAAAGATTGAAAAAATGTTTTACTGAGTATTTATGGGAGGAAAGCCACCGAGGATTATGTATGACACCCTTGTAGGGGCTGTTGAGAAAGAGGCGGCTTGGAGTCTTATTGATGTTGCACAAAGGAAGAAATGTTTGAGAGTTAAACTGGTGAAGAAATATCTGGATGCAAGAATTGAAACTGTTTGGAAAAAAAACTATGTTGTATTTTTTAAACAAATGTGGCAATATCAATATGGGGAGAATATTTTATGGATGAGAGCGAAAAACTGGATGTGGAAAGATTTTTGCCAGATTTTTACAAGGAACAGTTGAGTGCCTGGGGAGAGTTTTTAAAGCATGTGCATTACATCCCGAAGGGACGAGGAGGACATTTTAAATCAACCATTGTTTTTAAACAAGAATATTGTGAATCAAGGAAAGAGTTGTTTTTTTAAGAAATGGTGGGATGTGGGGATAAGCGAGTAAAGAGAGATGTTCTGTATGAGTTCAAAGAGGATTTTACCAGTTCAATATGTTTTGACACTATGGAAGAAGCTAAGGAGGACTATACCAAACAAGAAATCATAAATAAGTACTGCATGATTAAAAACGCAATACCAAAGACTGGGTTGAAAAAATTGAAAATATGGAGCCAGGTGAACCGGAGAAAGATGTGAGCGCTATTTTTAGAGAGAAACTACATATTTTCAAGGAATGTACTATCAAAATGTTTTTTATGGTGTTTTTAGAGATACGATTTTTAAGAAACCTAAAGCAAATGACTATTGGAAGCAGAAATATAAAGACTTGAAAAGAAGAAAATATATGGAGTAACATAAAAGGAAGGATAGTTGAAACGAAACTGAGGAAACCTGGAATTTTTAATCAGACACAAAGCTATTTTTACAGACGTGATTTTACACAAGATTGGAATGGAGCAGAGCTCCATCTGTAAGGTGTGCAACAAAGAGGATGAAGGCTTCCTGCACCTGTTTTTATATTGCAAAAGAACTGGACATTTTAAAAACTAAATGCAAAAGACTGTTTGAACTTTTTGAAAGGAGAGCACTATGAAGACGAATCAGAATGGAATAAAATTGTAATGTTGGGTGAATATAAAGGAGTGTAAAAATAGCAAAATCATTAATCTTCTTGTCATGCTAATAGAAAGGAGCAATATGGGAGAGAAGGGTGGTGGCAAAAGAGAGAAATCTGTCTTGGATATTGAAAGAATATTGAAGAAAAAGCTGAAAACTATCTGAAATATTTGTATTGTTACTACAAGAACTTGGGAAAACTCAATGACTTTTATCACATTTTTACTTATGATGTATATAAGATCTTTGAAGAATTTGACTGGAAGATGCCTGATGATGTGACAGTTGATTTTATGTATGTTTTAAAAGAGTCGGATGTCGGAACCTATGTATGTTAATTTTATGTTTAATTTTACAAGGTGTACTCCCCATGTAAAAGGTTTCCCCCTTCAGGTGGTTTATTGTAGTTTGTATCGTTTGTGTAAAAATAATAAATAAATTAAAAAAAAAAAAAAAAAAAAAAAAATTCACGCCTGATCTCGTCTGATCTCAGAAGCTAAGCAGAGTTGGAGCCTAGTTAGTACTTGGATGAGAGACTGCCTAGGAATACCAGGTGCTGTAAGTTTTGAGTTTTTCACTACTTATCTAATACACTGGCCCTTAGTGTGGCCAAAGTTTGACCAGCTCTTTGCTTTCCCTTACTGCTTATTTAATTCAATTGCCTTTAAAGTAGCTGTTCTTTAAACAGAGTTTGACTGTTTTTAACTACTTAACTAATGCTCTTATCTTTAATGTAGCTCATTTTGAAGTATTTTTTTGTATTTCATTCATTACTTATCTAGTATAATGGCACTTAGTGTGCCTCACCTTAAAATAGGGGCTTTTTGCAGCAGCTTTAGCTTACGGAGCATACCACCCTGTTCACGCCTGATCTCAAATCCTGATCTCAGAAGCTAAGCAGAGTTAGGCCTAGTTAGTACTTGGATGGGAGACTGCCTAGGAATACCAGGTGCTGTAAGTTTTTGAGTTTTTCACTACTTATCTAATACACTGGCCCTTTAGTGTGGCCAAAGTTTGACCAGCTCTTTGCTTTTCCCTTACTGCTTATTTAATTCAATTGCCTTTAAAGTAGCTGTTCTTTAAACAGAGTTTGACTGTTTTTAACTACTTAACTAATGCTCTTATCTTTAATGTAGCTCATTTTGAAGTATTTTTTTTTTTGTATTTCATTCATTACTTATCTAGTATAATGGCATAGTGTGTGCCTCACCTTAAAATAGGGGCTTTTTGCTGCAGCTTTCGCTTCTGACCATACCACCCTGTTCACGCCTGATCGTCTGATCTCAGAAGCTAAGCAGAGTTGGGCCTAGTTAGTACTTGGATGGGAGACTGCCTAGGAATACCAGGTGCTGTAAGTTTTTGAGTTTTTCACTACTTATCTAATACACTGGCCCTTAGTGTGGCCAAAGTTTGACCAGCTCTTTGCTTTCCTTACTGCTTATTTTAATTCAATTGCCTTTAAAGTAGCTGTTCTTTAAACAGAGTTTGACTGTTTTAACTACTTAACTAATGCTCTTATCTTTAATGTAGCTCATTTTGAATTTTTTATTTTTTGTATTTCATTCATTACTTATCTAGTATAATGGCACTTAGTGTGCCTCACCTTAAAATAGGGGCTTTTGCAGCAGCTTTAGCTTACGGCCATACCACCCTGTTCCACGCCTGATCTCATCTGATCTCAGAAGCTAAGCAGAGTTGGGCCTAGTTAGTACTTGGATGGGAGACTGCCTAGGGAATACCAGGTGCTGTAAGTTTTTGAGTTTTTCACTACTTATCTAATACACTGGCCCTTAGTGTGGTCAAAGTTTGACCAGCTCTTTGCTTTCCTTACTGCTTATTTAATTCAATTGCCTTTAAAGTAGCTGTTCTTTAAACAGAGTTTGACTGTTTTTAACTACTTAACTAATGCTCTTATCTTTAATGTAGCTCATTTTTGAAGTATTTTTTTGTATTTCATTCATTACTTATCTAGTATAATGGCACTTAGTGTGCCTCACCTTAAAATAGGGGGCTTTTTGCAGCAGCTTTGCTTACGGCCATACCACCCTGTTCACGCCTGATCTCGTCTGATCTCAGAAGCTAAGCAGAGTTGGGCCTAGTTAGTACTTGGATGGGAGACTGCCTAGGAATACCAGGTGCTGTAAGTTTTGAGTTTTTTTCACTACTTATCTAATACACTGGCCCTTAGTGTGGTCAAAGTTTGACCAGCTCTTTGCTTCCCTTACTGCTTATTTAATTCAATTTGCCTTTAAAGTAGCTGTTCTTTAAACAGAGTTTGACTGTTTTTAACTACTTAACTAATGCTCTTATCTTTAATGTAGCTCATTTTGAAGTATTTTTTTGTATTTCATTCATTACTTATCTAGTATAATGGCACTTAGTGTGCCTCACCTTAAAATAGGGGCTTTTGCAGCAGCTTACGCTTACGGCCATACCACCCTGTTCCACGCCTGATCTCGTCTGATCTCAGAAGCTAAGCAGAGTTAGGCCTAGTTAGTACTTGGATGGGAGACTGCCTAGGAATACCAGGTGCTGTAAGTTTTGAGTTTTTTCACTACTTATCTAACCACACACTGGCCGCTTGGTGTGGTCAAAGTTTGACCAGCTCTTTGCTTTTTCCCTTACTGCTTATTTAATTCAATTGCCTTTAAAGTAGCTGTTCTTTAAACAGAGTTTGACTATTTTTAACTACTTAACTAATGCTCTTATCTTTAATGTAGCTCATTTTGAAGTTTTTTTGTATTTCATTCATTACTTATCTAGTATAATGGCACTTAGTGTGCCTCACCTTAAAATAGGGGGCTTTTGCAGCAGCTTTTAGCTACGGCCATACCACCCTGTTCACGCCTGATCTCGTCTGATCTCAGAAGCTAAGCAGAGTTGGGCCTAGTTAGTACTTGGATGGGAGACTGCCTAGGAATACCAGGTGCTGTAAGTTTTTGAGTTTTTCACTACTTATCTAATACACTGGCCCTTAGTGTGGTCAAAGTTTGACCAGCTCTTTGCTTTCCCTTACTGCTTATTTAATTCAATTGCCTTTAAAAAGTAGCTGTTCTTTAAACAGAGTTTGACTGTTTTTAACTACTTAACTAATGCTCTTATCTTTAATGTAGCTCATTTTGAAGTATTTTTTTGTATTTCATTCATTACTTATCTAGTATAATGGCACTTAGTGTGCCTCACCTTAAAATAGGGGCTTTTGCAGCAGCTTTGCAGCTTACGGCCATACCACCCTGTTTCACGCCTGATCTCGTCTGATCTCAGAAGCTAAGCAGAGTTGGGCCTAGTTAGTACTTGGATGGGAGACTGCCTAGGAATACCAGGTGCTGTAAGTTTTTGAGTTTTTTCACTACTTATCTAATACACTGGCCCTTAGTGTGGCCAAAGTTTGACCAACTCTTTTGCTTTCCCTTACTGCTTATTTAATTCAATTGCCTTTAAAGTAGCTGTTCTTTAAACAGAGTTTGACTGTTTTTAACTACTTAACTAATGCTCTTATCTTTAATGTAGCTCATTTTGAATATTTTTTTGTATTTCATTCATTACTTATCTAGTATAATGGCACTTAAGTGTGCCTCACCTTAAAATAGGGGGCTTTTTGCAGCAGCTTTCGCTTATGGCCATACCACCCTGTTCACGCCTGATCTCGTCTGATCTCAGAAGCTAAGCAGAGTTGGGCCTAGTTAGTACTTGGATGGGAGACTGCCTAGGAATACCAGGTGCTGTAAGTTTTGAGTTTTTCACTACTTATCTAATACACTGGCCCTTAGTGTGGCCAAAGTTTGACCAGCTCTTTGCTTTCCCTTACTGCTTATTTAATTCAATTGCCTTTAAAGTAGCTGTTCTTTAAACAGAGTTTGACTGTTTTTAACTACTTAACTAATGCTCTTATCTTTAATGTAGCTCATTTTGAAGTTTTTTTTTTGTATTTCATTCATTACTTATCTAGTATAATGGCACTTAGTGTGCCTCACCTTAAAATAGGGGCTTTGCAGCAGCTTTCGCACGGCCATACCACCCTGTTCACGCCTGATCTCAGTCTGATCTCAGAAGCTAAGCAGAGTTGGGCCTAGTTAGTACTTGGATGGGAGACTGCCCTAGGAATAATTGTAGGTGCTGTAAGTTTTTGAGTTTTTCAATACTACTTATCTAATACACTGGCCCTTAGTGTGGCAAAGAGCCTGACCAGCTCTTTGCTTTCCTTACTGTATTTAATTTAATTGCCTTTAAAGTAGCTGTTTTTTAAACAGAGTTTGGCTGTTTTTAACTACTTAACTAATGCTCTTATCTTTAATGTAGCTCATTTTGAAATATTTTTTTTTTATGTTTCATTCATTACTTATTCAGTATAATGGCATAGTGTACACTCACCTTAAAATAAGGGGCTTTTGTATAAGCTTTGGCACACGCCATGCCTGCCCTATTCACGCCTCTGATCTCGCCTCCTGGATCTCTGGCAAGACAAAGTAGAGTTGAGGCGAAGTTAGTACTTGGAATGGGGGCTTGCCCAGGAATACTCAGGTGCTGTATGGATTTTGAGTTTTTCAATGCTTCTACTCTAAATATATGTGGCCCTTAGTGTGTAACAAAGTTTGACCAGCCTCTTTGCTTCTCCTCACTGCCCACTTGAATTAAATTGCCTTTGTGTAGCTTTTGTTCTTTAAATGAGAGTTTGACTGTTTTTAACTACTTAACTAATGCTCTTATCTTTAATGTAGCTCATTTTAGAATATTTTTGTATTTTATTCATTACTTATCTACTATAGCTGTTGGCAACTTAGTGTGCTCCTCTAACTTAAAATAGAGGGGCTTTTTGCAGCAGCTTTTAAACACTGGCATGCCACCTCAATTCACGCCCTGATCTCGGCCTGATCTGAGTAGCTAAGCAGAGTTGGGGCCGCAGTTAATAATAAGATGATGAGACCGCCCTAGGAATACCAGGTGCCAAAAGTTTCTTTAGTCTTTCACTACTTCTCTATCTAAATACACTAGCCCTTGGTGTGGGCCAAAAGCCTGACCAGCCCCTTTGCTTTCACTCACTGCTTAGCTCTAATTCCACTGCCTTTAAAAATGTTAATTTTTGCTCCTTAAAACAAGCTTTTGACTGTTTTTAAATTCAATTTAACTAATGCTCATCTCTTTAATGTGGCTCTGTTTTTGAAGCATTTTTTTGTATTTCATTCATTACTTATTTAGTATAATGGTACTTAATATCAGCTCACCTTAAATAGGGGCTTTGGCAGCAGCTTTAGCTTATGGTCATACTAATTTTCTCTACGCAAGATCTCTGCCTGATCTCCAGAAGCTAAGTTGAGTTGGGGTCTAGTTAAGTGCTGGATGGGAGACTGCCTGAGAACACTATGTGCGCTGTAAGTTTTTGGAGTTTTTCACTGCTTATCTAATACACTGGCCCTTGAGTAGTAAGCCAGGATTTGACTCAGCTCTTTGTTTTCTCTTTACTGGCTTATTTAATTCAATTTGAATTTGAAGTGGCTGTTCTTTAATGAGGATTTGACTGTTTTAAATCTACTTAACTAATGCTCTTCATTCTTTACTGTAGCTCATTTTGAGTATTTTTTTCTATTTTCATTCATTATCTGTCTAGTATAATTGTACTTAGTGTGCCTCACTCTAAAGAAATAGGGGGCTTGCAGCAGAATCTTTCGCTTACGGGCATACTCACACCTGTTCACGCCTGATCCGGCCTGATCCAGAAGCTAAGCAGAGCTGGGCCTAGTTACTATTTGGATGTGAGACTGCCCAGGAACACTAGGTGCTGTAAGTTTTGAGTTTTTCACTACTTATCTAAATTACTGCCATTCTCGAGTGGCCAGAAGTTTTACTCAGCTTCTTTTGCTTTCCCTCACCCATTATTTAGTCTAAATTGCTTTTAAAGGTAGTTTGTTCTTTAAGCAGAAATTGACTGTTTCAACCACTTAACTAATGCCGCTCGCTTTCAATATGCCTCATTTTAAGAAGTATTTTACTCCATTCCATTACTGGCCCAGCATAGTATGCCTGGCACCCCAGTGTGGCCCCACCTTAAAATAGGGGCTTCGGCACAGCCTACAACTAACGCCATACTACACCTTGTTCACGCATGAATCTAAATCTCATCTCTGTAAAACAAGCAGAGTTGGGCCCAGCGTGAAACACTTGGATGGGACTTTGCCCCAGGAAATACCAGGTGCTGTAAGCTTTTGGAGCTTTTTCACTCACTGTATTCCAGTTACATCATCTCCCATAGTGTGGGCCTGCAAAAGCTTGACTAGCTCTTGGCTTTCCCTCGCCGCACTTATTCAATCTGGGTCTGGCCTTTAAAGTGGTAGCTTTCGTACTTTAAACAGAGTTTTATTTAATTTTTAACTACTTAACCATTATACTTATCTTTAATGGTAGCCTACCTTTTGAAGTATTCTTTTGGTATTTCCCAATCGCTACTTATCTAGTACAATGGCAACTTAGTGTTACTCACCTTAAAATAGGAGCCTTTTGCAGAAGCTTTAAGCATGCTCATACCAACACCCTGGTTCACGCCTCTGATCCCTGCCTGATCTCCAGAAGCTAAAAGCAGAGCTAAATGCCTAGTTAGTACTTGGATGGGAGACTGCCGAGGAATACCAGGTGTGCTGTTAGTTTTGAGTTTTTCTACTACTTTATCTAATACACTGGCTCCTGAGCGTGGCCAAAGTTTAGAAACCAACCCTTTGCTCTCCTTTACTGCTTGCTTCAGATCTAATTGGTTTTAAAGTAGCTGCTCGTTAAACAGTGTCAGACTGTTTTTAAATTCACCTAACTAATGCTCTTATCTTTAATGTAGCCTATTCTTGAAATATTTTATTGTATTTTAATCTGTTACTTTATTTATCTAGCATCATGGGCAATTGAGTGTAATACTCTACTTAAAATAGGAGCTTTTTGCAGAAGCTTTTCGCTTACGTGCCATACCACTCCTGTCTCACGCCCTGATCTCGCCTGATCTCAGAAGCTAAGCAGAGATGAGCCGAAGTTAGTCACTCTGATGGGAGACTGCCTAGGAATACCTGGTGTGTGCTGTAAGTTTTTCCAGTTTTTTCACTACTTATCTAATACACACAGTTCCTTGTGTGCGGCCTAAAGCTCTGACTCAGCTTCTTTGCTTTCCTTATCACTGCTTATTTAATTCAATCTGCCTTTAACGTGGCTGTACTTTTAAACAGAGTTTGACTGTTTTTAATTGTTTAACTAATGCTTCCATTCCTTAATGTACCTCATTTTGAAGCATTTTTTTGTATTTCATTCATTACTTATTTAGTATAATGGCACTTACTATGCCTCCCCACGCAGCGAAATAGGGGCTTTGCAGCAGCTTTGCGCCACCGGTCATACTTCACCCTGTCTACACTTTGATCTAAATCTGATCTCAGAAGCTAAGCAGAGTTGGGCCTAGTTAGTAATTCTTCATGGATGGGAGACTGCCTAGGAATACCAGGCATGTAAGTTTTTGAGTTTTTTCCTACTCTATCTAATACACACTGGCTCCTTAGTGTGGCCAAAAGTTTGATTGAGCTCTTTTGCTTTCTTCCTTACTGCTTATTTGTAATTCATTTGCTTTTAAAGTAGCCAAGGTTCTTTTAAACAGAGTTTGACTGTTTTTAATCACTTAACTAATGCTCTTATCACAATGTAGCCTATTTTTGGATGTATTTTTTTGTATTTCATCTATCACTTATCTAGTATAATGGCACTTAGTGGCTGCTTCACCTTAAAATATTAGGAGCTTTTTGCAGCAGCTTTCGCTTCACGGCCATGCTCACCCTGTTCACGCCCCTGATCTTCGCCTGATCTCAGAAGCTAGCAGAGAGCTGGACCCAGTTAGCACTTCTTGGATGGGAGACTGCCTAGGAATGCCAGGTACTGTAAGTTTTGCAGGTTTTTCTACTGCTTATCATAATACACTGTGGCCCTTAGGGGTGTACAAAAGTTTGACTCAGCTCTTTGCTTTCCCTTACTGCTTATTTAATCTAATTGCCTTTAAAGAAGCTGTTCTTTAAACAGAGTTTGACTGTTTTTAACTTCATTTAACTAATGCTCTTATCTTTAACGTAGCCTATTTTGAAGTATTTTTTTTTTTTTTTGTATTTCATTCATTACTTATTTAGTATAATGGCAATTTACTGTGCCCCACCTTAAAATAGGGGCTTTTTGCAGCAGCTTTTCATTACGGCTGTCCTAACTTGTTCACGCCTGATCATAAGTCTGATCTCAGAAGCTGAAGCAGAGGAGTTAGGCCTCTAGTTGCGTACTTGGATGGGGAGATCAGCCTAGGAAATACCAGGTGCCATGTAAGTTTTGAGTTTTTCACTACTTATCTAATACATCATCCTTGTGTGTGGCCAAAAGCTCTGACTCAGCTCTCTTTGCTTTCACTGGCTTATTTAATTCAATTGCCTTTAGAAGTAGCTGTTCTTTGGGAAACAGAGTTTGACTGTTTTAACTACTTAATTCAATGCTCATTCTTAATGTAGCCCATTTTAAGCATTTTTTTGTATTTCATTCATTACTTATCTAGTATAATGGCACTTAGTGTGCCTCACCTTAAAATAGGGCTTTTTGCAGCAGCTTTAGCTTACGGCCATACCACCCTGTTCACGCCTGATCTCGTCTGATCTCAGAAGCTAAGCAGAGTTGGGCCTAGTTAGTACTTGGATGGGAGACTGCCTAGGAATACCAGGTGCTGTAAGTTTTTGAGTTTTTCACTACTTATCTAATACACTGGCCCTTAGTGTGGTCAAAGTTTGACCAGCTCTTTGCTTTCCCTTACTGCTTATTTAATTCAATTGCCTTTAAAGTAGCTGTTCTTTAAACAGAGTTTGACTGTTTTTAACTACTTAACTAATGCTCTTATCTTTAATGTAGCTCATTTTGAAGTATTTTTTTTTTTGTATTTCATTCATTACTTATCTAGTATAATGGCACTTAGTGTGCCTCACCTTAAAATAGGGGCTTTTTGCAGCAGCTTTTGCTTCTACGGCCATACCACCCTGTTCACGCCTGATCTCGTCTGATCTCAGAAGCTAAGCAGAGTTGGGCCTAGTTAGTACTTGGATGGGAGACTGCCTAGGAATACCAGGTGCTGTAAGTTTTTGAGTTTTTCACTACTTATCTAATACACTGGCCCTTAGTGTGTGGTCAAAGTTTGACCAGCTCTTTGCTTTCCCTTACTGCTTATTTTAATTCAATTGCCTTTAAAGTAGCTGTTCTTTAAACAGAGTTTGACTGTTTTTAACTACTTAACTAATGCTCTTATCTTTAATGTAGCTCATTTTGAAGTATTTTTTTTTTGTATTTCATTCATTACTTATCTAGTATAATGGCACTTAGTGTGCCTCACCTTAAAATAGGGGCTTTTTGCAGCTTTAGCTTACGGCCATACCACCCTGTTCACGCCTGATCTCGTCTGATCTCAGAAGCTAAGCAGAGTTGGGCCTAGTTAGTACTTGGATGGGAGAGACTGCCTAGGAATACCAGGTGCTGTAAGTTTTTGAGTTTTTCACTACTTATCTAATACACTGGCCCTTAGTGTGGTCAAAGTTTGACCAGCTCTTTGCTTTCCCTTACTGCTTATTTAATTCAATTGCCTTTAAAGTAGCTGTTCTTTAAACAGAGTTTGACTGTTTTTAACTACTTAACTAATGCTCTTATCTTTAATGTAGCTCATTTTGAAGTATTTTTTTTTTTGTATTTCATTCATTACTTATCTAGTATAATGGCACTTAGTGTGCCTCACCTTAAAATAGGGGCTTTTGCAGCAGCTTTAAGCTACGGCCATACCACCCTGTTCACGCCTGATCTCGTCTGATCTCAGAAGCTAAGCAGAGTTGGGCCTAGTTAGTACTTGGATGGGAGACTGCCTAGGAATACCAGGTGCTGTAAGTTTTTGAGTTTTTCACTACTTATCTAATACACTGGCCCTTAGTGTGGTCAAAGTTTGACCAGCTCTTTGCTTTCCCTTACTGCTTATTTAATTCAATTGCCTTTAAAGTAGCTGTTCTTTAAACAGAGTTTGACTTTTTAACTACTTAACTAATGCTCTTATCTTTAATGTAGCTCATTTTGAAGTATTTTTTGTATTTCATTCATTACTTATCTAGTATAATGGCACTTAGTGTGCCTCACCTTAAATAGGGGGCTTTTTGCAGCAGCTTTTAGCTTACGGCCATACCACCCTGTTCACGCCTGATCTCGTCTGATCTCAGAAGCTAAGCAGAGTTGGGCCTAGTTAGTACTTGGATGGGAGACTGCCTAGGAATACCAGGTGCTGTAAGTTTTGAGTTTTTCACTACTTATCTAATACACTGGCCCTTAGTGTGGTCAAAGTTTGACCAGCTCTTTGCTTTCCCTTACTGCTTATTTAATTCAATTGCCTTTAAAGTAGCTGTTCTTTAAACAGAGTTTGACTGTTTTTAACTACTTAACTAATGCTCTTATCTTTAATGTAGCTCATTTTGAAGTATTTTTTTTTGTATTTCATTCATTACTTATCTAGTATAATGGCACTTAGTGTGCCTCACCTTAAAATAGGGGCTTTTTGCAGCAGCTTTCGCTTACGGCCATACCACCCTGTTCACGCCTGATCTCGTCTGATCTCAGAAGCTAAGCAGAGTTGGGCCTAGTTAGTACTTGGATGGGAGACTGCCTAGGAATACCAGGTGCTGTAAGTTTTTGAGTTTTTCACTACTTATCTAATACACTGGCCCTTAGTGTGGTCAAAGTTTGACCAGCTCTTTGCTTTCCCTTACTGCTTATTTAATTCAATTGCCTTTAAAGTAGCTGTTCTTTAAACAGAGTTTGACTGTTTTTAACTACTTAACTAATGCTCTTATCTTTAATGTAGCTCATTTTGAAGTATTTTTTTTTTTTGTATTTCATTCATTACTTATCTAGTATAATGGCACTTAGTGTGCCTCACCTTAAAATATGGGGCTTTTTGCAGCAGCTTTAGCTTACGGCCATACCACCCTGTTCACGCCTGATCTCGTCTGATCTCAGAAGCTAAGCAGAGTTGGGCCTAGTTAGTACTTGGATGGGAGACTGCCTAGGAATACCAGGTGCTGTAAGTTTTGAGTTTTTCACTACTTATCTAATACACTGGCCCTTAGTGTGGTCAAAGTTTGACCAGCTCTTTGCTTTCCCTTACTGCTTATTTAATTCAATTGCCTTTAAAGTAGCTGTTCTTTAAACAGAGTTTGACTGTTTTTAACTACTTAACTAATGCTCTTATCTTTAATGTAGCTCATTTTGAAGTATTTTTTTTTGTATTATTTTCATTACTTATCTAGTATAATGGCACTTAGTGTGCCTCACCTTAAAATAGGGGCTTTTGCAGCAGCTTTAGCTTACGGCCATACCACCCTGTTCACGCCTGATCTCGTCTGATCTCAGAAGCTAAGCAGAGTTGGGCCTAGTTAGTACTTGGATGGGAGACTGCCTAGGAATACCAGGTGCTGTAAGTTTTGAGTTTTTCACTACTTATCTAATACACTGGCCCTTAGTGTGGTCAAAGTTTGACCAGCTCTTTGCTTTCCCTTACTGCTTATTTAATTCAATTGCCTTTAAAGTAGCTGTTCTTTAAACAGAGTTTGACTGTTTTTAACTACTTAACTAATGCTCTTATCTTTAATGTAGCTCATTTTGAAGTATTTTTTTTTTTTGTATTTCATTCATTACTTATCTAGTATAATGGCACTTAGTGTGCCTCACCTTAAAATAGGGGCTTTTGCAGCAGCTTTAGCTTACGGCCATACCACCCTGTTCACGCCTGATCTCGTCTGATCTCAGAAGCTAAGCAGAGTTGGGCCTAGTTAGTACTTGGATGGGAGACTGCCTAGGAATACCAGGTGCTGTAAGTTTTTGAGTTTTTCACTACTTATCTAATACACTGGCCCTTAGTGTGGTCAAAGTTTGACCAGCTCTTTGCTTTCCCTTACTGCTTATTTAATTCAATTGCCTTTAAAGTAGCTGTTCTTTAAACAGAGTTTGACTGTTTTTAACTACTTAACTAATGCTCTTATCTTTAATGTAGCTCATTTTGAAGTATTTTTTTGTATTTCATTCATTACTTATCTAGTATAATGGCACTTAGTGTGCCTCACCTTAAAATAGGGGCTTTTTGCAGCAGCTTTAAACTGACGGCCATACCACCCTGTTCACGCCTGATCTCGTCTGATCTCAGAAGCTAAGCAGAGTTGGGCCTAGTTAGTACTTGGATGGGAGACTGCCTAGGAATACCAGGTGCTGTAAGTTTTGAGTTTTTCACTACTTATCTAATACACTGGCCCTTAGTGTGGTCAAAGTTTGACCAGCTCTTTGCTTTCCCTTACTGCTTATTTAATTCAATTGCCTTTAAAGTAGCTGTTCTTTAAACAGAGTTTGACTGTTTTTAACTACTTAACTAATGCTCTTATCTTTAATGTAGCTCATTTTGAAGTTTTTTTTTGTATTTCATTCATTACTTATCTAGTATAATGGCACTTAGTGTGCCTCACCTTAAAATAGGGGCTTTTGCAGCAGCTTTGCAAGCAGGCCATACCACCTGTTCACGCCTGATCTCGTCTGATCTCAGAAGCTAAGCAGAGTTGGGCCTAGTTAGTACTTGGATGGGAGACTGCCTAGGAATACCAGGTGCTGTAAGTTTTGAGTTTTTCACTACTTATCTAATACACTGGCCCTTAGTGTGGTCAAAGTTTGACCAGCTCTTTGCTTTCCCTTACTGCTTATTTAATTCAATTGCCTTTAAAGTAGCTGTTCTTTAAACAGAGTTTGACTGTTTTTAACTACTTAACTAATGCTCTTATCTTTAATGTAGCTCATTTTGAAGTATTTTTTTTTTTGTATTTCATTCATTACTTATCTAGTATAATGGCACTTAGTGTGCCTCACCTTAAAATAGGGGCTTTTTGCAGCAGCTTTAGCTTACGGCCATACCACCCTGTTCACGCCTGATCTCGTCTGATCTCAGAAGCTAAGCAGAGTTGGGCCTAGTTAGTACTTGGATGGGAGACTGCCTAGGAATACCAGGTGCTGTAAGTTTTTGAGTTTTTCACTACTATCTAATACACTGGCCCTTAGTGTGGTCAAAGTTTGACCAGCTCTTTGCTTTCCCTTACTGCTTATTTAATTCAATTGCCTTTAAAGTAGCTGTTCTTTAAACAGAGTTTGACTGTTTTTAACTACTTAACTAATGCTCTTATCTTTAATGTAGCTCATTTTTGAAGTATTTTTTTGTATTTCATTCATTACTTATCTAGTATAATGGCACTTAGTGTGCCTCACCTTAAAATAGGGGGCTTTTTGCAGCAGTTTTAGCTTACGGCCATACCACCCTGTTCACGCCTGATCTCGTCTGATCTCAGAAGCTAAGCAGAGTTGGGCCTAGTTAGTACTTGGATGGGAGACTGCCTAGGAATACCAGGTGCTGTAGTTTTTGAGTTTTTCACTACTTATCTAATACACTGGCCCTTAGTGTGGTCAAAGTTTGACCAGCTCTTTGCTTTCCCTTACTGCTTATTTAATTCAATTGCCTTTAAAGTAGCTGTTCTTTAAACAGAGTTTGACTGTTTTTAACTACTTAACTAATGCTCTTATCTTTAATGTAGCTCATTTTGAAGTATTTTTTTGTATTTCATTCATTACTTATCTAGTATAATGGCACTTAGTGTGCCTCACCTTAAAATAGGGGCTTTTTGCAGCAGCTAGCTTACGGCCATACCACCCTGTTCACGCCTGATCTCGTCTGATCTCAGAAGCTAAGCAGAGTTGGGCCTAGTTAGTACTTGGATGGGAGACTGCCTAGGAATACCAGGTGCTGTAAGTTTTGAGTTTTTTCACTACTTATCTAATACACTGGCCCTTAGTGTGGTCAAAGTTTGACCAGCTCTTTGCTTTCCCTTACTGCTTATTTAATTCAATTGCCTTTAAAGTAGCTGTTCTTTAAACAGAGTTTGACTGTTTTTAACTACTTAACTAATGCTCTTATCTTTAATGTAGCTCATTTTGAAGTTTTTTTTTGTATTTCATTCATTACTTATCTAGTATAATGGCACTTAGTGTGCCTCACCTTAAAATAGGGGGCTTTTAGCAGCAGCTTTTGCTTACGGCCATACCACCCTGTTCACGCCTGATCTCGTCTGATCTCAGAAGCTAAGCAGAGTTGGGCCTAGTTAGTACTTGGATGGGAGACTGCCTAGGAATACCAGGTGCTGTAAGTTTTGAGTTTTTCACTACTTATCTAATACACTGGCCCTTAGTGTGGTCAAAGTTTGACCAGCTCTTTGCTTTCCCTTACTGCTTATTTAATTCAATTGCCTTTAAAGTAGCTGTTCTTTAAACAGAGTTTGACTGTTTTTAACTACTTAACTAATGCTCTTATCTTTAATGTAGCTCATTTTGAAGTATTTTTTTTTTTGTATTTCATTCATTACTTATCTAGTATAATGGCACTTAGTGTGCCTCACCTTAAAATAGGGGGCTTTTGCAGCAGCTTTAGCTTACGGCCATACCACCCTGTTCACGCCTGATCTCGTCTGATCTCAGAAGCTAAGCAGAGTTGGGCCTAGTTAGTACTTGGATGGGAGACTGCCTAGGAATACCAGGTGCTGTAAGTTTTTGAGTTTTTCACTACTTATCTAATACACTGGCCCTTAGTGTGGTCAAAGTTTGACCAGCTCTTTGCTTTCCCTTACTGCTTATTTAATTCAATTGCCTTTAAAGTAGCTGTTCTTTAAACAGAGTTTGACTATTTTTAACTACTTAACTAATGCTCTTATCTTTAATGTAGCTCATTTTGAAGTATTTTTTTTTGTATTTCATTCATTACTTATCTAGTATAATGGCACTTAGTGTGCCTCACCTTAAAATAGGGGCTTTTGCAGCAGCTTTGCGCTACGGCCATACCACCCTGTTCACGCCTGATCTCGTCTGATCTCAGAAGCTAAGCAGAGTTGGGCCTAGTTAGTACTTGGATGGGAGACTGCCTAGGAATACCAGGTGCTGTAAGTTTTAAGTTTTTTCACTACTTATCTAATGCACTGGCCTTAGTGTGGTCAAGGATTTGACCAGCTCTTTGCTTTCCCTTACTGCTTATTTAATTCCAATTGCCTTTAAAAGTAGCTGTTCTTTAAACAGAGTTGACTCTTTTATTTCTTAACTAATGCTCTTATCTTTGATGTAGCTCATTTTGGAAGATATTTTTTTGTATTTCATTCATTGCTTATCTGAGTATAATGGCACTGAGTATACCTCACCTTAAAATAGAGGAGCTTTTTGCAGCGGCTTTTCGCTACACGCCCATACCACCCTGTTCACGCCTGATCTGCGTCTGATCTCAGAAGCTAAGCAGAGTTGTGCCTAGTTAGTACTAGGATGGGAGACTGCCTAGGAATCCTGCACCAGGTACTTATAAGGATTTTTGGGATTTTTTTCCTCTTATCTATTACACACAGCCCACATCCAGTGTGAGTCAAAGTTTGACCAGCTCTTTACTTTCCACTTACTGCATATTTACGCCCAATTGCCTTTAAGAAGTGGCTGTTCTTTAAACAGAGGTTGACTATTTTAACTCTTAACTAATGCTCTTATATCTTTAATGTAGCTCATTTTTGAAGTATTTTTTTTTTTGTATTTCCATTTCGCATTGCTTGCCTCTGAGTATAATGGCGCCAGTGTGCCTCACCTTGAAATAGGGCTTTTTGCCCAGCAGCTTTAAACTACGGCCACATACCACCCTGTTCACGCCTGATCATCGTCTGATCTCAGAAGCTACAGCAGAGTTGGGCCTAAATTAGTACTTGGATGGCAGACTGCCTATGAATACCAGGTGCTGTAAGTTTTGAGTTTTCACTGCTTATCTAATGCACCTGGCCCTTGAAGATGCGGTCAAAAGATTGATGACTCTTTGCTTTCACTTACTGCTTATTTAATTCAATTGCCTTTAAAGTAGCTGTGCTTTAAAGCAGAGTTTGACTGTTTTTAACTACTTAACTAATGCTCTTATCTTTAATGTAGCTCATTTTTGAAGTATTTTTTTTTTTTTTTGTATTTCATTCATTACTTATCTAGTATAATGGCATAGTGTGCCTCACCTTAAAATAGGGGCTTTTTGCGGCTTTAACCACGGCCATACCACCCTGTTCACGCCTGATCTCATCAGAAGCTAAGCAGAGTTGGGCCTGGTTAGTACTTGGATGGGAGACTGCCTAGGAATACCCAGGTGCTGCAAGATTTTTGAGTTTTTCACTCACTTATCTAATACAGCGGCCCATGTAGTGTGGCCATGGTTTGACCAGCTCTTTGCTTTTCCCTTACTGCTTATTTAATTCAGTGCCTTTAAATTAGCTGTACTTTAAGCTCAGAAGATTTGACTGTTTTTAACTACTTAACTAATTATACTTATCTTTAATGTGTAACTCATTTTGAAGTATTTTTTTGTATTTCATTCATTACTTATCTACTAGTATAATGGCACTTAATGTACCACACCTTAAAATACTGAGGCTTTTGCTTAGCAGCTTTACGCTTACAGCCAAATACCACCCTGTTTCATACTAGTCTACGTCTGATCTCAGAAGCTAAGCAGATTTGGGCCTAGTTAGTACTTGGATGGGGACTGCCTGGGAATACCAGGTGCTGTAAGTTTTTGAGTTTTCACTACTTATCTAATACACTGGCCCTTGAGTGTGGTCAAAGTTTGAGGCAGCTCTTTGCTTTCCCTTACTGCTTATTTAATTCATTTGCCTTTAAAGTAGCTGTTCTTTAAACAGAGTTTTGACTGTTTTAAGTAACTTAACTAATGCTCTTATCTTTAATGTAGCTCATTTTGAAGTATTTTTTTTTTTGTATTTCATTTCATTTACTTATCTAGTATAATGGCACTTGGTGTACCTCACCTTAAAATAGGGGCTTTTTGCAGCAGCTTTAGCTTACGGCCATACCACCTGTACCGCCTGATCTGCGTCTGATCTCAGAAGCTAAGCAGAGTTGGGCCTGAGTTGGTACTTGGATGGGAGACTGCTAGGGAATTCCAGGTGCCGTAAGTTTTTGAGTTTTCACTACTTATCTAATACACTGGCCCTTAGTGTGGTCAAAGTTTGACCAGCTCTTTGCTTTCCCATACCTGTATTTAATTCAATTGCCTTTAAAGTAGCTGTTCTTTAAACAGAGATTTGACTGTTTTTAACTACTTAACTAATGCTCTTATCTTTAATGTAGCTCATTTTTGAAGTATTTTTTGTATTTCATTCATTGCTTATCTAGTATAATGGCACTTAATATTGCCTCACCTTAAAATAAGAGGGCTTTTTGCTTGCAGCTCTAGCTTACAGCCATACCACCCTTTTCACGCCCTGATCTCGTCTGATCTCAGAGAAGCTAAAGCAGAGTTGGGCCTGGTTAGTACTTGAATGGGAGACTGCCTAGGAATACCAGGTGCTGTAAGTTTTGAGTTTTTTCACTGCTTATCTAATACACTGGCCCTTGATTGTGTGGTCAAAGTTTGACCAGCTCTTTGCTTTTCCTTACTGTATTTAAATTCAATTTGCCTTTAAAGTAGCTGTTCTTTAAACAGAGTTTGACTGTTTTTAACTACTTAACTAATGCTCTTATCTTTAATGTAGCTCATTTTTGAAGTATTTTTTTTTTTTTATATTTCATCCATTACTTATCTAGTATAATGGCACTTAGTGTGCCTCACCTTGCAAAATAGGGGCTTCTTTACAGCAGCTTTCGCAAGCCCGTACCACCCTGTTCACGCCTGATCTCGTCTGATCTCAGAAGCTAAGCAGAGAGTTGGGCCTGTTTAGTACTTGGATGGGAGACTGCCCTAGGAATACCAGGTGCTGTAAGTTTTGAGTTTTTCACTACTTATCTAATACACTGGCCCTTAGTGTGGTCAAAGTTTATTCCAGCTCTTTGCTTTCCCTTACTGCTTTTTAATTCAATTGCCTTTAAAGAAGCCGTTCTTTAAACAGAGTTTGACTATTTTTAACTACTTAACTAATACTCTTATCTTTAATGTAGCTCATTTTGAAGTATTTTTTTGTATTTCATTCATTACTTATCTAGTATAATGGCACTTGAAGTGGCACCTCACCCTTAAAATAGGGGCTTTTTGCAGCAGCTTTTGTGCAGCCATACCGCCTGTTCACGCCTGATCTCGTCTGATCTCAGAAGCTAAGCAGAGTTGGGCCTAGATTAGTACTTGGATGGGAGGCTGCCTAGGAATACCAGGTGCTCTCAGTTTTTTGAGTTTTCACTACTTATCTAATACACTGGCCCTTAGTGTGGTCATTTGAGATTTTGACCAGCTCTTTTGCTTTCATACTGCTTATTTAATTCAATTGCCTTTAAAGAAGCCGTTCTTTAAACAGAGTTTGACTATTTTTAACTTCTTAACTAATGCTCTTATCTTTAATGTAGCTCATTTTGAAGTATTTTTTGTATTTCATTCATTACTTATCTAGTATAATGGCATAATGTGCCTCACCTTAAAATAGGAGGCTTTTGCAGCAGCTCTGCGCTTGCCACCACCACCCTTTTCACGCCTGATCTTCGTCTGATCTCAGAAGCTACGCAGAGTTGGGCCTAGTTAGTACTTGGATAGGGGAGACTGCCTAGGAATACCAGGTGCTGTAAGTTTTTGAGTTTTTCACTGCTTATCTAATACACTGGCCCTTGAGTGTGGTCAAAGTTTGACCAGCTCTTTGCTAGCTTTCCCTTACTGTACTTTAATTCAATTGCCTTAAAAAGTAGCTGTTCTTTAAACAGAGTTTGACTGTTTTTAACTACTTAACTAATGCTCTTATTTTTAATGTAGCTCATTTTGAAGTATTTTTTTTTTTTTGTATTTCATCCATTACTTATCTAGTATAATGTGGCATGGTGTGCCTCACCTTAAAATAGGGGCTTCTTGCAGCAGCTTTAGCTTAGGCGTACCACCTATTCACGCCCTGATCATCGTCTGATCTCAGAAGCTAAGCAGAGTTGGGCCTAGTTAGTACTTGGATGGCAGACTGCCTATGAATACCAGGTGCTGTAAGTTTTTGAGTTTTTCACTACTTATCTAATACACTGGCCCTTAGTGTGGTCAAAGTTTGACCAGCTCTTTCACTTTTCCCTTACTGCTTATTTAATTCAATTGCCTTTAAAGTAGCTGTTCTTTAAACAGAGTTTGACTCATTTTAACTACTTAACTAATGCTCTTTATCTTTAATGTAGCTCATTTTGAAGTATTTTTTTTTGTATTTCATTCATTACTTATCTAGTATAATGGCACTTGGTGTGCCTCACCAGCTTAAAATAGGGGGCTTTTTGCAGCAGCTTTAGCTTCTGAGCCGTGCCTGCCCTGTTCACGCCTGATCTCTCGTCTGATCTCAGAAGCTAAGCAGAGTTGGGCCTAGTTAGAGTACTTGGATGGCAGACTGCCTATGAATACCAGGTGCTGTAAGTTTTTTGAGTTTTTCAATGCTTATCTAATACACTGGCCCATAGTGTGGTCAAAAGATTAATGACTCTTTGCTTTCACTTACTGCTTATTTAATTCAATTGCCTTTAAAGTAGCTGTTCTTTAAACAAGAGAGTTTGACTATTTTTTAACTACTTAACTAATACTCTTATCTTTAATGTAGCTCATTTTGAAACTATTTTTTTGTATTTCATTCATTGCACTTATCTAGTATAGTGGCACTTAGTGTGCCTCACCTTAAAATAGAGGCTTTTTGCAGCAGCTTTAGCTTACGGCCATACCGCCCTGTTCACGCCTGATCTCGTCTGATCTCAGAAGCTAAGCAGAGTTGGGCCTATGAGTTAGTAGCTTGGACAGAGGAGACTGCCTAGGAATACCAGGTGCTCTCAGTTTTTGAGTTTTTCACTACTTATCTAATACACTAGCTGTAGTGTGGTCAAAGATTTGGCCAGCTCTTTGCTTTCCCATACTGTATTTAATTCAATTTGCCTTTAAAGCCCGTTCTTTAAACAGAGTTTGGCTTCTTTTTAACTGCCAACTAACTAAATGCTCTTATCTTTAATGTAGCTCATTTTTGAAGTATTTTTTTGTATTTCATTCATTACTTATCTAGTATAATGGCACTTGTGTGCCTCACCTTAAAATAGGGGCTTCTTGCAGTGGCTTTAAGCAGGCCGTTCCACCTGTTCACGCCTGATCTCGTCATCTGATCTCAGAAGCTAGCCAGAGTTGGGGCCTAGTTAGTACTTGGATAGCAGACTTCCTATAGATACCAGTGTGCTGTAAGGTTTTGAGTTTTTTTCACTGCTTATCTAATACACTGGCCCTTAGTGTGGTCAAAGTTTGACCAGCTCTTTGCTTTTCCTTACTGCTTATTTAATTCAATTACCTTTAAAGTAGCAGTTCTTTAAACAGAGGATTTGACTGTTTTAACTACTTAACTAATGCTCTTATCTTTGATGTAGCTCATTTTGAAGTATTTTTTTTTTTTTTGTATTTCATTCATTGCTTATCTAGATATAATGGCACCCAGTGTACCTCACCTTAAAATAGAGAGCTTTTTGCAGCAGCTTTAAAGCTACGGCCGCTACCACCCTGTTCACGCCTGATCTCGTCTGATCTTAGAAGCTAAGCAGAGTTGTACCTAGTTGGTGCTAGGATGGGAGACTGCCTAGGAATACCAGGTGCTGTAAGTTTTTGAGTTTTTCACTACTTATCTAATACACTGGCCCTTAGTGTGGTCAAAGTTTGACCAGCTCTTTGCTTTCCCTTACTGCTTATTTGCATCAATTGCCTTTAAAGTAGCTGTTCTTTAAACAGAGTTTGACTATTTTTAACTACTTAACAAATGCTCTTATCTTTAATGTAGCTCATTTTGAAAGTATTTTTTCTGTTATTTCATTCATTATACTTATCTAGTATAATGGCACTTAGTGTGCCTCACCTTGAGAATAGGGAGCTTTTTGCAGCAGCTTTAGCTTACGGCCATACCACCCTGTTCACGCCTGGTCTAAATCTGATCTCAGAAGCTAAGCAGAGTTTGAGGCCTAGTTAGTACTTGGATGTGAGACTGCCTACCAAGATACCTGCCAGGTGCTGTAAGTTTTGAGTTTTTCACTACTTATCTAATACCTGGCCCATAGTGCGAGTCAAAGATTGACCAGCTCTTTGCTTTCCTTACTGTATTTAATTCAATTGCCTTTAAAGTAGCTGTTCTTTAAACAGAGTTTGACTGTTTTTAACTACTTAACTAATGCTCTTATCTTTAATGTAGCTCATTTTGGAGTATTTTTTTTTTTGTATTTCATTCATTGCTTATCTGAGTATAATGGCATGGTGTGGCCTCACAGTAAAAATAGAGGCTTTTTGCATGCAGCTTTAAGCTTACGGCCATACCACCCTGTTCCTTGCCTGATCTCAGAAGCTAAGCAGAGTTGAGAATGGTTAGTACTTGGATGGGGAGACTGCCTAGGAATACCAGGTGCTGCAAGTTTTTGAGTTTCACTACTTATCTAATACAACGGCCCTTGAGTGTGGCCCATAGATTTGACCATTTGCTTTGCACGCCTTACTGCTTATTTAATTCAATTGCCTTTAAATTAGCTATGCTTTAAACAGAAGTTTGACTGTTTTTAACTGCTTAACTAATGCTCTTATCTTTAATGTAGCTCATTTTTGAAGTATTTTTGTATTTCATTCATTGCACTTATCTAGTATAATGGCATAATGTACCACACCTTAAAATACAGACTTTTGTAGCTTTCGCACGGCCATACCACCCTCTTCTACGCCTGATCCTCGTCTGATCTCAGAAGCTAAGCAGATTTGGGCCTAGATTAGTACTTGGATTAGGAGACTGCCTAGGAATACCAGGTGCTGTAAGCTTTTGAGCTTTTTCACTGCTTATCTAATACACTGGCCCTTAGTGTGGTCAAAGATTTGACCAGCTCTTTGCTTTTCCCTTACTGCTTATTTAATTCAATTGCCTTTAAAGTAGCTGTTCTTTAGAAACAGAGTTTGACTGTTTTTAACTTCACTTAACTAATGCTCTTATCTTTAATGTAGCTCATTTTGAAGTATTTTTTTTTGTATTTCATCCATTACTTATCTAGTATAATGGCATGAGTGTGCCTCACCTTAAAATAGAGGGCTTCTTGCAGCAGCTTTCGCTTAGGCACGTACCACCCTGTTCACGCCTGATCTAAGTCTGATCTCAGAAGCTAAGCAGGAGTTGGGCCTAGTTAGTACTTGGATGGCAGACTGCCTATGAATACCAGGTGCTGTAAGTTTTTGAGATTTTTCACTACTTATCTAATACACTGGCCCTTAGTGTGGTCAAAGTTTGACCAGCTCTTTGCTTTCCCTTACTGCAGCTGAATTCATTCAATTGCCTTTAAAGTGGCTGTTCTTTAAACAGAGTTTGACTGTTTTTAACTACTTAACTAATGCTCTTATCTTTAATGTAGCTCGTTTTGAAGTATTTTTTTTTTTGTATTTCATTCATTACTTATCTAGTATAATGGCACTTAGCGTGCCTCACCTTAAAATAGGGCTTTTGTAGCTTTCACTTACAGCCATACCACCCACACTTCACGCCTGATCACTCGTCTGATCTCAGAAGCTAAGCCAGAGTTGGGCCTAGTTGGTACTTGGATGGGAGACTGCCTAGGAATACCAGGTGCTGTAAGTTTTTTGAGTTTTTTCACTACTTATCTAATACACTGTGGCCCTTAGTGTGGTCAAAGTTTGACCAGCTCTTTGCTTTCCCTTACTGCTTATTTAATTCAATATGCCTTTAAAGTAGCTGTTCTTTAAACAGAGTTTGACTGTTTTTAACTACTTAACTAATGCTCTTATCTTTAATGTAGCTCATTTTGAATATTTTTTTGTATTTCATTCATTACTTATCTAGTATAATGGCATTTAGTGTGCCTCACCGTAAAATATGAGGCTTTTTGCAGCAGCTTTTAGAAGCCACGGCCATGCCGCCTGTTCACGCCTGATCTCGTCTGATCTCAGAAGCTAAGCAGAGTTGGGCCTAGTTAGTACTTGGATGGAGACTGCCTAGGAATACCAGGTGCTCTCAGTTTTTGAGTTTTTTCACTACTTATCTAATACACTGGCCCTTAGTGTGGTCAAAAGTTTGACCAGCTCTTTGCTTTTCCCTTACTGCTTATTTAATTCAATTGCCTTTAAAGTAGCTGTTCTTTAAACAGAGTTTGGCTGTTTTTAACTACTTAACTAATGCTCTTATCTTTAATGTAGCTCATTTTGATATTTTTATTATTTTGTATTTACCCATTACTTATCTAGGTATAATGGCACTTAGTGTGCCTCACCTTAAAATATGGGGCTTTTTGCAGCAGCTTTCACTTACAGCCATACCGCCTGTTCACGCCCTGATCTCGTCTGATCTCAGAAGCTAAGCAGAGTTGGGCCTGAATTAGTACTTGGATGGGAGACTGCCTAGGGAATACCAGGTGCTCTCAGTTTTGGAGTTTTTCACTACTTATCTAATACAACGGCCCTTAATGTGGTCAAAGGTTTGACCAGCTCTTTGCTTTCCCTTACTGCTTATTTAATTCAATTTGCCTTTAAAGTAGCTGTTCTTTAAACAGAGTTTGACTGTTTTAACTACTTAACTAATGCTCTTATCTTTAATGTAGCTCATTTTTGAAGTATTTTTTTTTTTTTGTATTTCATTCATTACTTATCTAGTATAATGGCACTTAAGTGTGCCTCACCTTAAAATAGGGAGCTTTTGCAGCAGCTTTCAGCTTACGGCCATACCACCCTGTTCACGGCTGATCTCGGCTGATCTCAGAAGCTAAGCAGAGTTAGGCCTAGTTAGTACTTGGATGAGAGACTGCCTAGGAAATACCAGATGCTGTAAGTTTTGAGTTTTTTCACTGCTTATCTAATACACTGGCCCTTAGTGTGGTCAAAGTTTGACCAGACTCTTTGCTTCCCTTACTGCTTATTTAATTCAGTTTGCACTTTAAAGTAGCTAATCTTTAAACAGAGTTTGACTGTTTTTAACTACTTAACTAATGCTCTTATCTTTATTGTAGCTCATTTTGAAGTTTTTTTTTTTTTTTTTGAGTATTTCATTCATTACTTATCTAGTATAATGGCACTTAGTGTGCCTCACCTTAAAATATATGGGCTTTTGCAGTAGCTTTGCAGTACGGCCATACCACCCTGTTCACGCCCTGATCTCAGAAGCTAAGCAGAGTTGGGCCTAGTTAGTACTTGGATGGGAGACTGCCTAGGACTACCAGGTGCTGTAAGTTTTGAGTTTTTCACTACTTATCTAATACACTGGCCCTTAGTGTGGTCAAAGTTTGACCAGCTCTTTGCTTTCCCTTACTGCTTATTTAATTCAATTGCCTTTAAAGTAGCTGTTCTTTAAACAGAGTTTGACTGTTTTTAACTACTTAACTAATGCTCTTATCTTTATTGTAGCTCATTTTGAAGTATTTTTTTTTTTTTGTATTTCATTCATTACTTATCTAGTATAATGGCACTTAGTGTGCCTCACCTTAAAATAGGGGGCTTTTTGCAGCAGCTTTCACTTACGGCCATACCACCCTCTTCACGCCTGATCTTGTCTGATCTCAGAAGCTAAGCAGAGTTGAGCCTAGTTAGTACTTGGATGGGAGACTGCCTAGGAATACCAGGTGCTGTAAGTTTTTGAGTTTTTCACTACTTATCTAATACACTGGCCCTTAGTGTGGTCAAAGTTTGACCAGCTCTTTGCTTTCCCTTACTGCTTATTTAATTCAATTGCCTTTAAAGTAGCTGTTCTTTAAACAGAGTTTGACTGTTTTTAAGTACTTAACTAATGCTCTTATCTTTAATGTAGCTCATTTTGAAGTATTTTTTTTTTGTATTTCATTCATTACTTATCTAGTATAATGGCACTTAGTGTGCCTCACCTTAAAATAGGGAGCTTTTTGCAGCAGCTTTCGCTTACGGCCATACCACCCTGTACCGCCTGATCTCGTCTGATCTCAGAAGCTAAGCAGACTTGGGCCTAGTTGGTACTTGGATGGGAGACTGCCTAGGAATTCCAGGTGCTGTAAGTTTTTGAGTTTTTCACTACTTATCTAATACACTGGCCCTTGAGTGTGGTCAAAGTTTGACCAGCTCTTTGCTTTCACTTACTGCTTATTTAATTTAATTGCCTTTAAAGTAGCTGTTCTTTTAAACAGAGTTTGACTGTTTTAACTACTTAACTAATGCTCTTATCTTTATTGTAGCTCATTTTGAAGTATTTTTTTTTTTTTTGTATTTCATTCATTACTTATCTAGTATAATGGCACTTAGTGTGCCTCACCTTAAAATATGGGGCTTTTTGCAGTAGCTTTCGCTTACGGCCATACCACCCTGTTCACGCCTGATCTCAGAAGCTAAGCAGAGTTGGGCCTAGTTAGTACTTGGATGGGAGACTGCCTAGGACTACCAGGTGCTGTAAGTTTTTGAGTTTTTTCACTACTTATCTAATACACTGGCCCTTAGTGTGGTCAAAGTTTGACCAGCTCTTTGCTTTCCCTTACTGCTTATTTAATTCAATTTGCCTTTAAAGTAGCTGTTCTTTAAACAGAGTTTGACTGTTTTTAACTACTTAACTAATGCTCTTATCTTTATTGTAGCTCATTTTGAAGTATTTTTTTTTTTGTATTTCATTCATTACTTATCTAGTATAATGGCACTTAGTGTGCCTCACCTTAAAATAGGGGCTTTTGCAGCAGCTTTAGCTTACGGCCATACCACCCTCTTCACGCCTGATCTTGTCTGATCTCAGAAGCTAAGCAGAGTTGAGCCTAGTTAGTACTTGGATGGGAGACTGCCTAGGAATACCAGGTGCTGTAAGTTTTGAGTTTTTCACTACTTATCTAATACACTGGCCCTTAGTGTGGTCAAAGTTTGACCAGCTCTTTGCTTTCCCTTACTGCTTATTTAATTCAATTGCCTTTAAAGTAGCTGTTCTTTAAACAGAGTTTGACTGTATTTAAGTACTTAACTAATGCTCTTATCTTTAATGTAGCTCATTTTGAAGTATTTTTTTTGTATTTCATTCATTACTTATCTAGTATAATGGCACTTAGTGTGCCCCTCACCTTTAAAATAGGGGCTTTTTGCAGCAGCTTTCGCTTACGGCCATACCACCCTGTACCGCCTGATCTCGTCTGATCTCAGAAGCTAAGCAGAGTTGGGCCTAGTTGGTATTTGGATGGGAGACTGCCTAGGAATTCCAGGTGCTGTAAGCTTTTGAGTTTTTCACTACTTTATCTAATACACTGGCCCTTAGTGTGGTCAAAGTTTGACCAGCTCTTTGCTTTCCTTACTGCTTATTTAATTCAATTGCCTTTAAAGTAGCTGTTCTTTAAACAGAGTTTGACTGTTTTTAACTACTTAACTAATGCTCTTATCTTTAATGTAGCTCATTTTGAAGTATTTTTTTTTGTATTTCATTCATTACTTATCTAGTATAATGGCACTTAATGTGCCTCACCTTAAAATAGGGGCTTTTTGCAGCAGCTCTAAGCTTACGGCCATACCACCCTTTTCACGCCTGATCTCGTCTGATCTCAGAAGCTAAGCAGAGTTGGGCCTGGTTAGTACTTGGATGGGAGACTGCCTAGGAATACCAGGTGCTGTAAGTTTTTTGAGTTTTTCACTACTTATCTAATACACTGGCCCTTAGTGTGGTCAAAGTTTGACCAGCTCTTTGCTTTCCTTACTGCTTATTTAATTCAATTGCCTTTAAAGTGGCTGTTCTTTAAACAGAGTTTGACTGTTTTTAACTACTTAACTAATGCTCTTATCTTTAATGTAGCTCATTTTGGAAGTATTTTTTTTTTTTTGTATTTCATCCATTACTTATCTAGTATAATGGCACTTAGTGTGCCTCACCTTAAAATAGGGGCTTCTTGCAGCAGCTTTGCGCTTAAGGCCGTACCACCCTGTTCACGCCTGATCTCGTCTGATCTCAGAAGCTAAGCAGAGTTGGGCCTAGTTAGTACTTGGATGGGAGACTGCCTAGGAATACCAGGTGCTGTAAGTTTTTGAGTTTTTCACTACTTATCTAATACACTGGCCCTTAGTGTGGTCAAAGTTTGACCAGCTCTTTTGCTTCCCCTTTGCTTATTTAATTCAATTGCCTTTAAAGAAGCCGTTCTTTAAACAGAGTTTGACTATTTTTAACTACTTAACTAATGCTCTTATCTTTAATGTAGCTCATTTTGAAGTATTTTTTTGTATTTCATTCATTACTTATCTAGTATAATGGCACTTAGTGTGCCTCACCTTAAAATATGGGGCTTTTTGCAGCAGCTTTCGCTTACGGCCATACCGCCCTGTTCACGCCTGATCTCGTCTGATCTCAGAAGCTAAGCAGAGTTGGGCCTAGTTAGTACTTGGATGGGAGACTGCCTAGGAATACCAGGTGCTCTCAGTTTTTAAGTTTTTTCACTACTTATCTAATACACTGGCCCTTAGTGTGGTCAAAGTTTGACCAGCTCTTTGCTTTCCCTTACTGCTTATTTAATTCAATTGCCTTTAAAGAAGCCGTTCTTTAAACAGAGTTTGACTATTTTTAACTACTTAACTAATGCTCTTATCTTTAATGTAGCTCATTTTGAAGTATTTTTTGTATTTCATTCATTACTTATCTAGTATAATGGCACTTAATGTGCCTCACCTTAAAATAGGGGCTTTTGCAGCAGCTCTAAGCTTACGGCCATACCACCCTTTTCACGCCTGATCTCGTCTGATCTCAGAAGCTAAGCAGAGTTGGGCCTAGTTAGTACTTGGATGGGAGACTGCCTAGGAATACCAGGTGCTGTAAGTTTTTGAGTTTTTTCACTACTTATCTAATACACTGGCCCTTAGTGTGGTCAAAGTTTGACCAGCTCTTTGCTTTCCCTTACTGCTTATTTAATTCAATTGCCTTTAAAGTAGCTGTTCTTTAAACAGAGTTTGACTGTTTTTAACTACTTAACTAATGCTCTTATTTTAAATGTAGCTCATTTTGAAGTATTTTTTTTTTTTGTATTTCATCCATTACTTATCTAGTATAATGGCACTTAGTGTGCCTCACCTTAAAATAGGGGGCTTCTTGCAGCAGCTTTCGCTTAAGGCCGTACCACCCTGTTCACGCCTGATCTCGTCTGATCTCAGAAGCTAAGCAGAGTTGGGCCTAGTTAGTACTTGGATGGCAGACTGCCTATGAATACCAGGTGCTGTAAGTTTTTGAGTTTTTTCACTACTTATCTAATACACTGGCCCTTAGTGTGGTCAAAGTTTGACCAGCTCTTTGCTTTCCCTTACTGCTTATTTAATTCAATTGCCTTTAAAGTAGCTGTTCTTTAAACAGAGTTTGACTGTTTTTAACTACTTAACTAATGCTCTTATCTTTAATGTAGCTCATTTTGAAGTATTTTTTTGTATTTCATTCATTACTTATCTAGTATAATGGCACTTAGTGTGCCTCACCTTAAAATAGGGGGCTTCTTGCAGCAGCTTTCGCTTAAGGCCGTACCACCCTGTTCACGCCTGATCTCGTCTGATCTCAGAAGCTAAGCAGAGTTGGGCCTAGTTAGTACTTGGATGGCAGACTGCCTATGAATACCAGGTGCTGTAAGTTTTTGAGTTTTTTCACTACTTATCTAATACACTGGCCCTTAGTGTGGTCAAAGTTTGACCAGCTCTTTGCTTTCCCTTACTGCTTATTTAATTCAATTGCCTTTAAAGTAGCTGTTCTTTAAACAGAGTTTGACTGTTTTTAACTACTTAACTAATGCTCTTATCTTTGATGTAGCTCATTTTGAAGTATTTTTTTTTTTTTGTATTTCATTCATTACTTATCTAGTATAATGGCACTTAGTGTGCCTCACCTTAAAATAGGGGGCTTTTTGCAGCAGCTTTCGCTTACGGCCATACCACCCTGTTCACGCCTGATCTCGTCTGATCTCAGAAGCTAAGCAGAGTTGTGCCTAGTTAGTACTAGGATGGGAGACTGCCTAGGAATACCAGGTGCTGTAAGTTTTTGAGTTTTTTCACTACTTATCTAATACACTGGCCCTTAGTGTGGTCAAAGTTTGACCAGCTCTTTGCTTTCCCTTACTGCTTATTTACTTCAATTGCATTTAAAGTAGCTGTTCTTTAAACAGAGTTTGACTGTTTTTAACTACTTAACTAATGCTCTTATCTTTAATGTAGCTCATTTTTGAAGTATTTTTTTGTATTTCATTCATTACTTATCTAGTATAATGGCACTTAGTGTGCCTCACCTTGAAATAGGGGGCTTTTTGCAGCAGCTTTCGCTTACGGCCATACCACCCTGTTCACGCCTGATCTCGTCTGATCTCAGAAGCTAAGCAGAGTTGGGCCTAGTTAGTACTTGGATGGCAGACTGCCTATGAATACCAGGTGCTGTAAGTTTTTGAGTTTTTCACTACTTATCTAATACACCTGGCGTTAGTGCGGTCAAAGATTGACCAGCTCTTTGCTTTCCCTTACTGCTTATTTAATTCAATTGCCTTTAAAGTAGCTGTTCTTTAAACAGAGTTTGACTGTTTTTACCTACTTAACTAATGCTCTTATCTTTAATGTAGCTCATTTTGAAGTATTTTTTCTATTTCATTCATTACTTATCTAGTATAATGGCACTTAGTGTGCCTCACCTTAAAATAGGGGCTTTTTGCAGCAGCTCTTGATTACAGCCATACCACCCTGTTCATGCCTGATCTCGTCTGATCTCAGAAGCTAAGCAGAGTTGGGCCTGGTTAGTACTTGGATGGGAGACTGCCTAGGAATACCAGGTGCTGTAAGTTTTGAGTTTTTTCACTACTTATCTAATACAACGGCCCTTAGTGTGGCCAAAGTTTGACCAGCTCTTTGCTTTCCCTTACTGCTTATTTAATTCAATTGCCTTTAAAGTAGCTGTTCTTTAAACAGAGTTTGACTGTTTTTAACTACTTAACTAATGCTCTTATCTTTAATGTAGCTCATTTTGAAGTATTTTTTTTTTTTTTGTATTTCATTCATTACTTATCTAGTATAATGGCACTTAGTGTGCCTCACCTTAAAATAGGGGGCTTTTTGCAGCAGCTTTAGCTTACGGCCATACCACCCTGTTCACGCCTGATCTCGTCTGATCTCAGAAGCTAAGCAGAGTTGGGCCTAGTTAGTACTTGGATGGGAGACTGCCTAGGAATACCAGGTGCTGTAAGTTTTGAGTTTTTCACTACTTATCTAATACACTGGCCCATAGTGTGGTCAAAGTTTGACCAGCTCTTTGCCTTCCCTTACTGCTTATTTAATTCAATTGCCTTTAAAGTAGCTGTTCTTTAAACAGAGTTTGACTGTTTTTAACTACTTAACTAATGCTCTTATCTTTAATGTAGCTCATTTTGAAGTATTTTTTTTTTTTTGTATTTCATCCATTACTTATCTAGTATAATGGCACTTAGTGTGCCTCACCTTAAAATAGGGGGCTTCTTGCAGCAGCTTTCGCTAAGGCCATTACCACCCCTGTTCACGCCTGATCTCGTCTGATCTCAGAAGCTAAGCAGAGTTGGGCCTAGTTAGTACTTGGATAGGAGACTGCCTAGGAATACCAGGTGCTGTAAGTTTTTGAGTTTTTTCACTACTTATCTAATACACTGGCCCTTAGTGTGGTCAAAGTTTGACCAGCTCTTTGCTTTCCCTTACTGCTTATTTAATTCAATTGCTTTTAAAGTAGCTGTTCTTTAAACAGAGTTTGACTGTTTTTAACTACTTAACTAATGCTCTTATCTTTAATGTAGCTCATTTTGAAGTATTTTTTTTTTTTTGTATTTCATTCATTACTTATCTAGTATAATGGCACTTAGTGTGCCTCACCTTAAAATAGGGGGCTTTTTCCAGCAGCTTTCGCTTACGGCCATACCACCCTCTTCACGCCTGATCTCGTCTGATCTCAGAAGCTAAGCAGAGTTGGGCCTAGTTGGTACTTGGATGGGAGACTGCCTAGGAATACCAGGTGCTGTAAGTTTTGAGTTTTTTTCACTACTTATCTAATACACTGGCCCTTAGTGTGGTCAAAGTTTGACCAGCTCTTTGCTTTCCCTTACTGCTTATTTAATTCAATTGCCTTTAAAGTAGCTGTTCTTTAAACAGAGTTTGACTGTTTTTAACTACTTAACTAATGCTCTTATCTTTAATGTAGCTCATTTTGAAGTATTTTTTTTTGTATTTCATTCATTACTTATCTAGTATAATGGCACTTAGTGTGCCTCACCTTGAAATAGGGAGCTTTTTGCAGCAGCTTTCGCTTACGGCCATACCACCCTGTTCACGCCTGATCTCGTCTGATCTCAGAAGCAAAGCAGAGTTGGGCCTAGTTAGTACTTGGATGGGAGACTGCCTAGGAATACCAGGTGCTGTAAGTTTTTGAGTTTTTTCACTATTTATCTAATACACTGGCCCTTAGTGTGGTCAAAGTTTGACCAGCTCTTTGCTTTCCCTTACTGCTTATTTAATTCAATTGCCTTTAAAGTAGCTGTTCTTTAAACAGAGTTTGACTGTTTTTAACTACTTAACTAATGCTCTTATCTTTAATGTAGCTCATTTTGAAGTTTTTTTTTTTTTGTACATCATTCATTACTTATCTAGTATAATGGCACTTAGTGTGCCTCACCTTAAAATAGGGGGCTTTTTGCAGCAGCTTTCGCTCACAGCCATACCACCTTGTTCACGCCTGATCTCGTCTGATTTTAGAAGCTAAACAGAGTTGGGCCTAGTTAGTACTTGAATGGGAGACTGCCTAGGAATTGCAGGTGCTGTAAGTTTTGAGTTTTTCACTACTTATCTAATACACTGGCCCTTAGTGTGGTCAAAGTTTGACCAGCTCTTTGCTTTCCCTCACTGCTTATTTAATTCAATTGCCTTTAAAGTAGCTGTTCTTTAAACAGAGTCTGACTGTTTCTAACTACTTAACTAATGCTCTTATCTTTAATGTAGCTCATTTTGAAGTATTTTTTTTTTTGTATTTCATTCATTACTTATCTAGTATAATGGCTCTTAGTTTGCCTCACCTTAAAATAGGGGGCTTTTTGCAGCAGCTTTAGCTTACGGCCATACCACCCTGTTCACGCCTGATCTTGTCTGATCTCAGAAGCTAAGCAGAGTTGGGCCTAGTTAGTACTTGGATGGGAGACTGCCTAGGAATACCAGGTGCTGTAAGTTTTGAGTTTTTTTGAGTTTTTTTCATTACTTATCTAATACACTGGCCCTTAGTGTGGTCAAAGTTTGACCAGCTCTTTGCTTTCCCTTACTGCTTATTTAATTCAATTGCCTTTAAAGTAGCTGTTCTTTAAACAGAGTTTGACTGTTTTTAACTACTTAACTAATGCTCTTATCTTTAATGTAGCTCATTTTGAAGTATTTTTTTTTTTGTATTTCATTCATTACTTATCTAGTATAATGGCACTTAGTGTGCCTCACCTTAAAATAGGGGGCTTTTTGCAGCAGCTTTCGCTTACGGCCATACCACCCTTTTCACGCCTGATCTCGTCTGATCTCAGAAGCTAAGCCGAGTTGGGCCTAGTTAGTACTTGGATGGGAGACTGCCTAGGAATACCAGGTGCTGTAAGTTTTTGAGTTTTTTCACTACTTATCTAATACACTGGCCCTTAGTGTGGTCAAAGTTTGACCAGCTCTTTGCTTTCCCTTACTGCTTATTTAATTCAATTGCCTTTAAAGTAGCTGTTCTTTAAACAGAGTTTGACTGTTTGTAACTACTTAACTAATGCTCTTATCTTTAATGTAGCTCATTTTGAAGTATTTTTTTTTTTTTGTATTTCATTCATTACTTATCTAGTATAATGGCACTTAGTGTGCCTCACCTTAAAATAGGGGGCTTTTTGCAGCAGCTTTTGCTTACGGCCGTACCACCCTGTTCATGCCAGATCTCGTCTGATCTCAGAAGCTAGCAGAGTTGGGCCTAGTTAGTACTTGGATGGGAGACTGCCTAGGAATACCAGGTGCTGTAAGTTTTGAGTTTTTCACTGCTTATCTAATACACTGGCCCTTAGTGTGGTCAAAGTTTGACCAGCTCTTTGCTTTCCCTTACTGCTTATTTAATTCAATTGCCTTTAAAGTAGCTGTTCTTTAAACAGAGTTTGACTGTTTTTAACTACTTAACTAATGCTCTTATCTTTAATGTAGCTCATTTTGAAATATTTTTTTGTATTTCATTCATTACTTATCTAGTATAATGGCACTTGAGTGTGCCTCACCTTAAAATAGGGGCTTTTTGCAGCAGCTTTCGCTTACGGCCGTACCACCCTGTTCACGCCTGATCTCGTCTGATCTCAGGAGCTAAGCAGAGTTGGGGCCTAGTTAGTACTTGGATGGGAGACTGCCTAGGAATACCAGGTGCTGTAAGTTTTTGAGTTTTTTCACTACTTATCTAATACACTGGCCCTTAGTGTGGTCAAAGTTTGACCAGCTCTTTGCTTTCCCTTACTGCTTATTTAATTCAATTGCCTTTAAAGTAGCTGTTCTTTAAACAGAGTTTGACTGTTTTTAACTACTTAACTAATGCTCTTACCTTTAATGTACCTCATTTTGAAGTATTTTTTTTTTTTTGTATTTTATTCATTACTTATCTAGTATAATGGCACTTAGTGTGCCTCACCTTAAAATAGGGGGCTTTTTGCAGCAGCTTTCGCTTACGGACATACCACCCTTTTCACGCCTGATCTCGTCTGATCTCAGAAGCTAAGCAGAGTTGGGCCTGGTTAGTACTTGGATGGGAGACTGCCTAGGAATACCAGGTGGTGTAAGTTTTTGAGTTTTTCACTACTTATCTAATACACTGGCCCTTAGTGTGGTCAAAGTTTGACCAGCTCTTTGCTTTCCCTTACTGCTTATTTAATTCAATTGCCTTTAAAGTAGCTGTTCTTTAAACAGAGTTTGACTGTTTTTAACTACTTAACTAATGCTCTTATCTTTGATGTAGCTCATTTTGAAGTATTTTTTTGTATTTCATTCATTACTTATCTAGTATAATGGCACTTAGTGTGCCTCACCTTAAAATAGGAGGCTTTTTGCAGCAGCTTTAGCTTACGGCCATACCACCCTGTTCACGCCTGATCTCAGAAGCTAAGCAGAGTTGGGCCTAGTTAGTACTTGTATAGGAGACTGCCTAGGAATACCAGGTGCTGTAAGTTTTTGAGTTTTTTCACTACTTATCTAATACACTGGCCCTTAGTGTGGTCAAAGTTTGACCAGCTCTTTGCTTTCCCTTACTGCTTATTTAATTCAATTGCCTTTAAAGTAGCTGTTCTTTAAACAGAGTTTGACTGTTTTTAACTACTTAACTAATGCTCTTATCTTTAATGTAGCTCATTTTGAAGTATTTTTTTTTGTATTTCATTCATTACTTATCTAGTATAATGGCACTTAGTGTGCCTCACCTTAAAATAGGGCTTTTGCAGCAGCTTTTGCTTATGGCCATACCACCCTGTTCACGCCTGATCTCAGAAGCTAAGCAGAGTTGGGCCTAGTTAGTACTTGGATGGGAGACTGCCTAGGGAATACCAGGTGCTGTAAGTTTTTGAGTTTTTTCACTACTTATCTAATACACTGACCCTTAGTGTGGTCAAAGTTTGACCAGCTCTTTGCTTTCCCTTACTGCTTATTTAATTAAATTGCTTTTAAAGTAGCTGTTCTTTAAACAGAGTTTGACTGTTTTTAACTACTTAACTAATGCTCTTATCTTTAATGTAGCTCATTTTGAAGTATTTTTTTTTGTATTTCATTCATTACTTATCTAGTATAATGGCACTTAATGTGCCACACCTTAAAATAGGGGGCTTTTTGCAGCAGCTTTCGCTTACGGCCATACCACCCTGTTCACGCCTGATGTTGTCTGATCTCAGAAGCTAAGCAGAGTTGGGCCTGGTTAGTACTTGGATGGGAGACTGCCTAGGAATACCAGGTGCTGTTATTTTTGAGTTTTTCACTACTTATCTAATACACTGGCCCTTAGTGTGGTCAAAGTTTGACCAGCTCTTTGCTTTCCCTTACTGCTTATTTAATTCAATTGCCTTTAAAGTAGCTGTACTTTAAACAGAGTTTGACTGTTTTTAACTACTTAACTAATGCTCTTATCTTTAATGTAGCTCATTTTGAAGTATTTTTTTTTTGTATTTCATTCATTACTTATCTAGTGTAATGGCACTTAGTGTGCCTCAGCTTAAAATAGGGGGCTTTTTGCAGCAGCTTTCGCTTACGGCCATACCACCCTGTTCACGCCTGCTCTCGTCTGATCTCAGAAGCTAAGCAGAGTTGGGCCTAGTTAGTACTTGGATAGGAGACTGCCTAGGAATACCAGGTGCTGTAAGTTTTTGAGTTTTTTCACTACTTATCTAATACACTGGCCCTTAGTGTGGTCAAAGTTTGACCAGCTCTTTGCTTTCCCTTACTGCTTATTTAATTCAATTGCCTTTGTAATGGGATATGGGTTGGGCACTACAAGTCCCAGCAGCCCCAGGGCTCTTAAAAGGAAGTAGTAAGGTTGTGTTTGTTCTTTTTTACTTCCGTTTTTCTGATTTTGGGGAAAGGTGGCGTGGAATGCAGAGTGGCATGTAGGTAAGGAGATTTGAGTGATGCATTCTTACTACTTTGTTAGTTTTATCGATTGCATAATGAATTGATGTTGTGGTAGATGTTACTTTGGGGATATGAGCAGAGATAATCATTGCCGCCAAATATCTGCCTTTTTTTATTTTAGTGGTGTGACTGGAGTATTGCCTGACTGTGGCCTGACCATCTTGTCGAAATAGTGGATGTGAAAGGTATTTAACGTTTTAATGAAAAAAGGGTTTTTATTTATTTTTAAATTGGAAAGTGAGTGCATCTTATTTAATGAATGTCTCTAATTCTTTTGATTTTTCTGTTTGTAATAGACTGTTTCCCCCTTTTAGGGATGCATGGTTACCGTTTAGTTTATGGTTAAAATATTGTTTTGTTTCGTTTCTTTATTATCTTTTGTTTGTAAATGTGGAGATCCGGAGTGGTAGAGATTGAGGTACTAGTGAATGTGTTTGGTTGTTGATTTTATGTCCGTGTACCTTGTATTGCCCACTGTTAATTGTGTTTTGTTTAGCGGCGGTGGTTATCGGGTTGCCCTCACAGTGTGGATGACAGTGGTAAGGTGGCTGGGATTGTGTGGTGGTTTGGTCACTGTATTTCTGTTTCTTCTGTAGGTTTGCAGTGTGATTGCTGTGAGCTTGGCTGCTGTGAGAACACTTTGGCTTCTAGGCCCTTCTTTCGCTTTCCTAGGCAACCTGCGGCCACCTAGGGCCAGTTTTCTTTTATTTCTTTTTTCTTTATTTTGTGGGCATTTACATCCAAAAGGGTATGTAATATGTTTTAACATGTTTGACTTGTCTTTAATAAAAATGTATTTGATTCTTTAAAGTCACCTCATGGCCCCTTCTTTTGGTTATTGACACAGTAATTGGTCATCATACCACAATTGGCGTAGTCGGCAGGGTCTGTTTTTGTTTTTTTGAAGTGGTTGTGAGGTGTTGCTTTATTGGGTTTTTTTTGTATTTCTTTTTTTTTGTTTGTTAGTAAACGGTAACCGTGCATGAAGACGATCATCGCAGACTCTGGTTCATGGACTATGGATTTTATTCATGTCTGAATTGCCTTCCTAAATAATTTGTCAACAGATATGGAGCAAGAACTAATAGACTTGCGGGAGCAAGTGCGGAACACAAGCACAAAATGAGGAGCTGAGGAGAGAGCTTCCCCCGCGCGGCAGCAGTGCTTCTAACCAACCTCACCCTTCTGTAATTAATGCCTCATCTCCAGTGTCTTTTAATAGGGTACTTTTTGTGCCTCGGGAGAGGAAGTGCCCGCGATTTTATGGAAATATGGACTCCAACTTGAATATTGAGGACTGGATTGAGGAGGCTAAGGTGTGTATCGAGGGTAGGGGTTGGTCTGATAAAGAAAAGGGTGTTTCTGCTTGATCATCTGGGAGGAGGCCAGAATGGAGATAAAACTCAATCTTCAGCTATCAGGGAAAATCCAGAAGCTGTTTTTGAAGTATTAAAAGATTTGTATGGGGGGGAGACGGACATTTGTGCAATTACAACAGAGGTTTTATGGCGAAAACAAAAGAAGGCGAATCACTTACCGAATTTTCTCATGCTCTTATGTCATTGATGGATGCAATTCTTAGCGGGAACCCAGGCAGCGTTCGAATTCTGACAAAGTGCTTAGCGACCAGTTTGTTGAATATGTTCAAGATGTAATGCTGAAGCGTGAGTTAAAAAGATTTGTGAGGGAGAAACCATCTTCTACATTGCTGGAGGTTCGACGTGAAGCTCTTAGGTGGGTGGAAGAGGGAAATAAGGAAACAACTGCCTTATATTCTCAGTCATGGTGTAACGCTACTCATGGTAGGGTTATTGATATGGAGCCTAAGGTTAGGTTCAGGATTCTACAGATTCTACAGATTCTACAGGAGGTTAAGGAGATGTTAAAACAACAACAAGTACAAATAAATGACCTTACCCAGCGTTTTGATAGTTTTATGTCTCAGAGGAATGATCCACCTGTTGTTCCTTCGACTAGGCAGAATTCTTCACGTCGATGCCTTCGCTGTAATAGAGTTGGGCATATTGCCAGATATTGTCGGTCATCCTGGCCTGTTGAGTCAAATTCTAGATCACCTCAGGCAAATGTCAATGAGACTTCTGTTGGGGAACCTGATAGTGTAGCCCCTCCTGCAATCTTGAGTCAGATCGCAGAGGAAGCTAGTGAAGCTGCACAAACTCCTGTGTGCCCTACTATTTTGCAGCGTCTTGTGGGCAAATGCCCTATTGTGACTACTGGTAATGGGGGGTTGAGATCTCATGTTTACTGGACACTGGGTCAATGGTAACTACTATAACAGAGTCATTTTTGAGAAACATTTTCGACAATTGAGGTGGATGCTCTTAAAAAATGTAGTTGGCTTCAATTAAAGGCAGCTAATGGTCTTGCAATACCATATGTGGGTTATTTTGAAATAGATGTGATTGTGTTGGGGCAAACTCTTCCAAGGCAAGGTATTTTGGTTGTGAAAGATCCGGTTGATACACTGTTCCATCAGAAGAAGGCACTTACTCCAGGCCTCTTGGGTATGAATGTAATTGGACAATGTTATAATGACTTATGGTTATAATGGCCCAGCACTATTTTCAGTCCCTCAGGTCAGGCAGGCAGAGTTAGGCTGGAGAGATGCCTTGTCTCAGTGTCACCAAGCTGAGGAGTCCCCGTCCCTGGATTTGTTGGTTATGTGAGAGTCCAGTCCTGCCAACCTGTCCAGATTCCAGCTGGAACGATGAGGTTAGTACCTGCTTCGTGTTCAAAGATTATACAAAGTGGCAAAGTAGTTTTTAGAACCTCAGGGTCCAGAGGGTGGGGCCTGCCTGCTGGGGGTATTAATTTCACCTGCCTTGTTGCAGTGTACGCATGAGTGTGGTTCATGTACCAGTAGTTAATGTTGGTATGGAACCTTTATATTTGCCGCCAGAAATTAGATTGGGTAGCTTAATTATTGCAGAAATTATGAAATCTAATCAAGACATCTTTTTCAAGAAAGATTTATCACAGGACCCTAAAGCAGTGATTGTCCATTGTCAAACTATTACATCAGAGTCCAGTACTGATTTGCAGGGTTAGAATTCCCTGGGCTTTCAGATGCTGAGGGGGAAGTTAGAAGATTGTTGATTAAATATTCAGGCGTTTTCGCTAAGCATGATGGTGATTTGGGTTGTTCAAATTTAATTGATCATCAAATTCCCTAATAGATGATATACCAGTGCGCCAGCGTTATCGTAAATTCCGCCCAGTCAGTTCGAGGAAGTGAAGGCACATATTAGACAGTTGTTGGACAGTCACGTTATTAGGGAGAGTGGTAGCCCGTATGCCTCACCAATTGTTTTGGTGAAGAAGAAAGATGGATCTTTAAGAATGTGTATAGATTACCGCCAGCTTAATGCAAGAACTAAGTAAAGATGCCTATCCCTACCAAGGATCGAGGAATCATTGGATGCCTTAACTGGAGCTAAGTGGTTTTCAACTTTGGATTTGGCAAGTGGATATAACCAGGTACCAGTTGCTGAAAGGATCGATTTAAGACCGCTTTTTGCACTCCATTTGGGCTCTTTGAGTTTAATAGGATGCCATTTGGATTGTGCAATGCTCCAAGTACTTTTCAAAGATTGATGGAGCGAATTTTTGGAGATCAGAGTTTCCAAACTTTATTACTTTATTTGGATGATGTGATTGTTTTTTCTACAACAGTTAAGCAACACCTTCAATGATTGGCGCTGGTGCTGGATCGCCTGAGACAACAGAACTTAAAGATAAAACTGAGCAAATGCTGCTTCTTTCGCGCAGAAGTGCGTTATTTGGGAGCATGTGGTCTCTGCTACAGGGGTCAGTACAGATCAGAGAAAATAGCAGCAGTAGCTAAGTGGAACCAGCCGCAAAATCTTCAAGAACCGATCTTTTCTTGGTTTTGCAAGTTATTATCGCCAGTTTGTTAAAAATTTTTCACAGATTGCTGCCCCTGAATACATTAGTAGCGGACATGATCCGGGGACAGAAGAATAAGCGAACCAAGATTAATTTAGGGACGAAATGGACTGACTTGTGTGAAAATGCTTTCCAGGCCCTTAAATCTGCTTTGACCAAGGCTCCAGTCCTGGCTTATGCTGATTTTAGTAAATCTTTTATTTTGGACATTGATGCAAGCCACCAAGGTCTGGGTGCTATTTTGTCTCAAGAGCATGGAGGCAAATGTCGACCAGTGGCATTTGCAAAGTAAGGCAAGGCAAGGCAAGGCAAGTTTATTTATATAGCACATTTCATACACAATGGTAATTCAAAGTGCTTTACAAAGAGGAAATAAAATAATTGCAAGATTTAAATAACAATAAAAGAAATTAAAATAAAATAAAAACACTGATTTAAGATAAATTGAATTAAAAGCAAAAAGAGATTGATTTAAAACAGTTTAAAATAAAAGAAGCAAAGTAGCACAGTTCGGACGCAGCACAGTGCTCATTCTGTAAATGCACAACTAAACAGATGAGTTTTGAGTCTGGATTTAAAAGTGACTAATGTTTCAGCACATCTGATCTCTTCAGGAAGCTGGTTCCAGATGCGAGCAGCATAATAACTAAAAGCAGATTCTCATTGTTTGGTGTGAACCTTTGGTATTTCTAACTGACTTGATCCTAGTGATCTGAGTGGTCTGTTGGGTGTATAAATAGTGATCATATCTGCAATGTATTTAGGTCCTAGTCCATTGAGTGATTTATAAACGAGTAAAAGTGCTTTAAAATCAATTCTAAATGTCACTGGAAGCCAGTGTAAGGACCTGAGGACTGGTGTGATGTGCTCTGATTTTCTGGTTCGAGTCAGGATCCTGGCAGCAGCGTTCTGGATGAGCTGCAGCTGTCTGATGGTCTTTTTGGGAAGGCCAGTGAGGAGACCATTACAATAGTCCACCCTGCTGGTGATGAAGGCATGGACTAGTTTCTCCAGGTCTTGCCTGGGCACAAAGCATCTTATTCTTGCAATATTTTTTTAGGTGATGATGCGCTGATTTAGTCACTGCTTTGACATGACAGCTGAAACTAAGGTCGGTCTCTAGAATCACACCAAGATTCTTGACTTGCCTTTTGGTTGTTTGACCCCTTGAGTTAAGGTATGCATTCACCTTGTGAACTTCATCTTTATTTCCAAATGCAATGACCTCAGTTTTCTCCTTGTTTAACTGAAAGAAATTTTGGCACATCCAACTGTTGATTTCATCAATGCATTGGCAGAGTGAGTCAATGGGGCTGTAGTCATTTGGTGATAAGGCTAGGTAGATCTGCGTGTCGTCAGCATAGCTGTGATAGGCAATTTGATTCTTTCTCATTATTTGACTTAGTAGGGAGCATATACAGGCTAAACAAGGCGGCGCAAGGGTGAGCCTTGTGGGACTCCACATGTCATGGGCGTCCACTTAGACCTATGCTCTCCTATACTCACATAATAACCCCTCCCCTCTAAATATGACCTGAACCAGTTTAGAGCCATTCCAGAAAGCCCGACCCAGTTTTCCAGTCTGTCTAGAAGAATGTTATGATCGACAGTGTCAAGCGCAGCACTAAGATCTAGTAGTACCAGCACTGATATTTTACCAGAATCAGAGTTTAGGCGAATATCATTTATTATCTTAACTAACGCTGTCTCTGTGCTGTGGTGCGGTCTGAAACCAGATTGAAAATGATCAGATAACCATTTGAGTTCAAGTAGCTGTTCAGCTGATTCAGAACTACCTTTTCAATGATCTTGCCTACGACCGGAAGATTTGATATCGGTCTATAGTTACTCAATATACTGTTATCAAGATTTCTCTTTTTCAGGAGGGGCTTAACAACCGCAGTTTTCAGGGCGTTTGGAAAAGTCCCAGAAAGAAGTGATGTGTTCACCACTTCTAAGATGTCAGCTTTTAAACAGTCAAACACGCTTTTGAGAAAAGATGTGGGGAGTGTGTCAAGACAGCAGGTTGAGGATTTTAGGTGCTGTACTACTTCCTCCAAAGTTTTGCTATCAATTGCTTCAGAACACACACATAGTGACTCCTTTTTGAGATTGTGGTTGAATCTGACATATCTCTACATCATCTGATGTTTTAATTGCCTTTCTGATATTTTCGATCTTCTCAGAAAAGAATGAGGCAAACTCATTGCATTTGCTGTCAGAAAGCATTTCACTGGGAATCTGACTTGGGGGGTTTGTCAGTCTCTCAACCGTAGCAAAAGAGTGCGGGTGTTGTTCAGGTTACTATTTATAAGGTTTGAGAAAACGTCTGTCGTGCTGTGGCTAATTCACATTAAAAGCATGCAGGCTGTCTTTATAGATGCTATAGTGGATTTCAAGTTTTGTCTTCTGCCACGTCCGCTCAGCCTTTCTGCATTGCCTTTTCATGATCTGCACTGCTGTTGATTTTCTCAACATGACTTTTGTCTGCCAGTCTTCTTACTGACTTTCACAGGTGCAATATCATCCATGACATTCTTAACTTTTGAGTCAAAGGACTCCAGGAGAAGATCAAGCGCCAGTCGGCAGAAATGCTTGGCATTGAAGAAACAGCCTTCATAAATAGCACACTTGTGTTCTCATTAATGCATCTCTTTCTGACAGTGACAGATCTGGATTCAGTGGTAGCAGAGATCAATATATCAAAGAAAATACAGAAGTGATCAGACAGTGCTACATCCTTGATAACAATGGACGAAAGCTGTAAACCCTTACTAATGAGTAAATCTAGCGTGTGCCCATGGTGATGTGTGAGTCCATGCACATGCTGAATCAGCTCAAAAGTGTTTAAAACGGTTACAAATTCTTTTGTAGTTTTGATTTCTGCATTTTCTATGTGGATATTAAAATCCCCTGCAATCACAAAACAGTCAAATTCTGAACAAATCATTGATAACAATTCTGTGAACTCTTCAACAAAGGCTGGAGAATATTTTGGAGGCCTGTAAATAATGATAAACAGGATGCGTGGAGCACCTTTCAACACAATCCTAGATATTCAAATGACAAGTACTGACCAAATGACACTTGTCTGCACTGAAAGACATCTTTAAAGAGAGCAGTAACCCCACCCCTCTCTTGTCAACTCTGCAAACATTCATATAAGTGAAGTTGGGAGGGGCTGTTTCATTGAGCACTGTTGCACTGCAGCTTTCTTCAAGCCATGTTTCATTTAGAAACATAAAATCCAGATTGTTTGTAATTATTAAATCATTGATCACAAATGATTTGTTTTTTAGTGATCGAACATTTAATAATGCTAGCTTGATGGTAGTACTTTTTGTTTCTATAGAAGTCTGAGTTTGTTGTCTAATGGGCCGAGATTAGATTTGTCAGCTGTACGCCTTGAAAAGGCCTTAGACTTTCTATCCTGTAATAAGACGGAGATAGTGAGAGACACACTGGGTTCCCGCTTGTTTTCTAAACATCCCTGAAAGTTTTTGCTGTAGTTGCGGGGACCCGAAACACATCACTGAGAGCTGTTATCAGTTGTTTTTGCTTTACCAGCTGCAGATGGAGGAGGATGGCCTGGCGTTGTCGCAGCGGCCGAAGAGCTCGCTGGAGGAGGGTGAGCTGGGCCCAGCGGCCTTGGAGGCGGTGGTGCCCGCCGTTTTGTAGTTGATAACTGGGGGCTCGCAGCAAAGGAGTGGGAGAGTCTGGTTTTAGCCACCAGTTCCTCCATTTTTGTGAGAAGCTGAGAAGTGGCGATGCTTGAGAGAGGATAATGTCTCTGGTAAACAGAGCATTGGTGTTTCAGTGGCAGAATTATGCTGTCCTGGCTTCCCTGGCTGATTACCAGAGAGTCGTCCTTCGGCTCTGAGTCCTGGAGCCGTTGTTGTCGTCACATTGTGTCTGTGATGGGCTCTGCGGGCAGGGCTCAACCGTGATAGTGTCCACAAACAGTGCTTGTTGTGGCTCTGTGGTGTTTTCAGTGTCCTTGTGGGATGTGTCGACCAGATGATGACTCTGAGGCTGATATGAAGTCCTGTCGTCATCCATACTTTGTCCAGGTGTGTGTGTGCCATTCATGTTGAGTGGACTGGCAGACTCTGCTGATGGATGACGGAGTGAAAAATAGATGTTGTCCTTTAACACTCTCGCACCAAGTTTGTTTGGGTGAAGGCCATCCAGTTTAAACAGTTGTCTGTGTCCCCAGAATAGATTGAAGTTGTCGATGAAGTTGACTCCTTTTTGACTGCAGGTTCTTTGTAGCCAAGTATTCAGTCAAGCAACCGTGAAAACATGTTTGTTCCTCTTGCTGGGAGTGGTCCACTGATGAACGACTGGACTTCAACTCTTTGAAGTGTTTCGATAAGTTCACTGAAGTCCCTCTTCAGGAGTTCTGATTGCTCCTTACGAATGTCATTCTTCCCCACATGGATGATGACTCGTTTTGCAGTCTTGTGCTTCATTAGAACGTTCTGAAGTCCATTGTTTACATCAGAGACGGTCGCTTGAGGAAAGCAGCATGTAGTTGTCGTTCTGCTCTGGCGTTTCTGATAATGGAGTCTCCGACTATCAGAGTTCTAGGCTCGGCTGCTCTGTGATCTGAACGCCGCTGTCTGCTCGACCTTGAGCGCCTGTTTGTAGCGGTGTTAGCTACTGGCTGATATGACTCCTGCTCAGTCACTTTCGGGGATTCCTCACCCAAATTCGTTAAAAATTCAAATCTGTTCTCGAGCTGTACAGGGGGTGGTAAAATACCAGTTTTTCCAAGCCTTCTCATGGCCATGTCTGGGGTAGATGATGCCACAGCGGCAATATGAGATACTCGTGACAGTCTGGTGTCTCGAGTGCCTTTGGGTCTCGCTCCCTGTCTTTGCCACTGATTTGTGTGTTGATCAGCTTTAGCTTGATTCGCTACATTTATATACTGTCGAGATTGATTCGATTCACAGGACTCACCGGCTGTGGGCTGAGGGGGTCCGTGATGATCTGCTGTGTGATCTGCTTGTTTTGGGAGTCCAGCAAGTAACCGTTTCAAGAGCCACAATCCTTTGTAGCAGCAGTCTGTGGCAGTTTGTGCAGCAAGTAGATTCCAGAAGAGGCATTTTCTTTCTTGTTTGTTGAAGATAGGAAGCTGTGTTTTCCCGTGTCCGGAATGTAAGCTGCTAGCAGCGGGAGGCAGATAATCTAGTTCTTCGTAGTAGCTATTATTGCAATCCCGAAAGTTTTTGCCAAATATGTGTTGTTTGAGCACTGTGCTATATGCTGAAGTTAAAACTTAGTAAAATCAGAAAAAAAAAGTAGATAAAAGTAGATAAAAAGAAGCAAAGCGCGGAGCAGTAAGCAAGAGCGTCGAACAGTCGCAAAGCGGAAGCAAGAAGGATTACGACCGTCTGAGCGAAACATGCAGAACTATAGCTCAATGAAGCTGGAGTTTTTGGCCCTGAAATGGGCTGTTGCAGAAAAGTTCAGAGAGTACCTGTTGGGTCAGAAATGTTTGGTATATACAGATAATAATCCCTTAGCCATTTGCAAACTGCGAAGTTGGGAGCATTGGAGCAGCGTTGGGCTAATCAGTTGGCAGATTTTGATTTGGAAATAAAATACAAACCTGGAGCGCTCCAATGTTACGCGGATGCCCTTTCTAGAAAAATATTGCGTCTGTGGCAGAACTGGCTATGACTACTGCAATGCCGAAGGAGGTGCATCAATGTGTTCATGACAGTCAGCATGTAATGGTCAGTGAAACAATTTCGGTTTTCCCTGAACAACCTAGAGAAAATCTTGGTGCCCTGCTAGAGGCTGACCCGGTTATTGGGCGATTCCTGGTGTATTGGGATCGTCAAAGACCCCAGATGCTCAGGAGAGAAGCGGTAGAGTCATCAGCGGTGCTTGAATTAGTGCGGCAGTGGGGGAAGCTGGTGAAGATGGAGGGGGTGCTGTATCGGAGATTCTGTCCCCAGGATGAACACAGAGAGATTCGTCAGGTTGTTTTACCAGCTGTCCTCAGGAAAGGGTCCTCACAAGCTTGCATGATGATCATGGCCATCAAGGAATTGAGCGGACAGCAAGTTTAGTGAGAACTCTGTGTTATTGGCCGAGTATGTTTAAGTTCATTGAGGAATGGTGTAAGAAATGCCAGCGCTGCACCCTAGCTAAAGTGGTGCGACCAAAAGTCACGTAGCTTTATGGGACACCTGACAGCAGAAAGACCGCTAGACATTTTGGCGTGGATTTTACATTGTTGGAACCTGCGTCAAATGGACTTGAAAATGTATTGGTGTTAACTGATGTATTTTCTAAGTTCACACAAGCTATCCCAACTAAAGACCAAACAGCAGCAACAGTGGCACGTGTTTTAGTGGAACGTTGGTTTTACTTATTTGGAGTACCACGACAACTTCATTCAGATCAGGGCGGTGCTTTGAAAGTAAGCTGATTCAAGAATTATGCAGATTGTATGCTATTTCAAAAACTCGCACCACCCCTTATCGACCTCAAGGGAATGGTCAATGTGAACGTTTTAATAGAACAATGCATGATTTGCTGCGCACATTACCTCCAGAGGAAAAACGTCATTGGCCAGATCATCTTGCTCAGGTGGTTTTTGCATATAATACCACAGAACACCAGTCTACTGGGTACGCCCCTTATGTCCTCATGTTCGGACAAGAGCCCCATTTGCCTGTTGACTTTCTGCTGGGACTGGATAGTCATGTCCAGAGTGATGCGGAGTGGGTTGTGGACCACAAAAATAATTTGGAAAAGAATATTTACAAGGCTCGAGAAGCGTCTTCAGTATGCTACAGAATACCGAGCTCGACTAAATGATCTTCAGGTGCGACATGAAAAGTTAAGTGAGGGCAGGTGGTGTATCGGAGAGCACATAACTTCAAGGGTAGAAATAAGATCCAAGATGCATGGGATTCAACCCCTTATAAAAGTGATTCGATGTCTAGATGGACATGGAGCTGTGTATGCTGTCGCACGGCAGATGGAGTGGATGGGATCAGAAACATTCATCGTTCGAATTGCGTCCAGCCTATGTCTCTCAGATGACCCTGGCCTCCCTAATTTAGTTGATCATCAGGACACTGCTAGAGAAGCAGATGAAGACATGGTAATGATTTCATTGATGCCTGGGAGTATATCTACTCAAGATAAAGCTCAACTTCGGTCCAGACCTCAATCTTTGCAGGAAGATAGCAATTCGTCCTTGACTGCAGTAGGTGATGTTGAAGCCCATCTTCCTTCACAACATGAAGCGGTAGTAAGGCGTACAAGAAGGGTAGCAGCTGGATGCCATTCAAACCCATATCATCTCCCTAGGCCTGTATGCATTAGTGAAACTCAGTTAAATGGTCCGGTTACTCCTCTTATGATGGGGCTGTCCAATGATAACCCCACCGTAGTGTTTCGCCCATGGTTGTAGGGGGCTAATGTAATCGCGGGACGGCGATTTAAATTGAAAGAGGGGTAGATTGTAATGGGATATGGGTTGGGCACTACAAGTCCCAGCAGCCCCAGGGCTCTTAAAAGGAAGTAGTAAGGTTGTGTTTGTTCTTTTTTACTTCCGTTTTTCTGATTTTGGGGAAAGGTGGCGTGGAATGTAGAGTGGCATGTAGGTAAGAGATTTGAGTGATGCATTCTTACTACTTTGTTAGTTTTATCGATTGCATAATGAATTGATGTTGTGGTAGATGTTACTTTGGGGATATGAGCGCAGATAATCATTGCCGCCAAATACCATGGAGCGTTGCGGAGAACTGAGAATATGCTGTACCGACTAATAGTAGGTAGAAGTCTGGTCATATTGATTTTGTTTATAGGTGTTTTGTTTTAATTAAATTATCTGACTTTTTATTTTAGTGGTGTGACTGGAGTATTGCCTGACTGTGGCCTGACCATCTTGTCGAAATAGTGGATGTGAAAGGTATTTAACGTTTTAATGAAAAAGGGTTTTTATTTATTTTTTAAATTGGAAAGTGAGTGCATCTTATTTAATGAATGTCTCTAATTCTTTTGATTTTTCTGTTTGTAATAGACTGTTTCCCCCTTTTAGGGATGCATGGTTACCGTTTTCTTTATGGTTAAAATATTGTTTTGTTTCGTTTCTTTATTATCTTTTGTTTGTAAATGTGGAGATCCGGAGTGGTAGAGATTGAGGTACTAGTGAATGTGTTTGGTTGTTGATTTTATGTCCCTGTACCTTGTATTGCCCACTGTTAATTGTGTTTTGTTTGCCGGCGGTGGTTATCGGGTTGCCCTCACAGTGTGGATGACAGTGGTAAGGTGGCTGGGATTGTGTGGTGGTTTGGTCACTGTATTTCTGTTTCTTCTGTAGGTTTGCAGTGTGATTGCTGTGAGCTTGGCTGCTGTGAGAACACTTTGGCTTCTAGGCCCTTCTTTCACTTTCCTAGGCAACCTGCGGCCACCTAGGGCCAGTTTTTCTTTTATTTCTTTTTCTTTATTTTGTGGGCATTTACATCCAAAAGGGTATGTGATATGTTTTAACATGTTTGACTTGTCTTTAATAAAAATGTATTTGATTCTTTAAAGTCACCTCATGGCCCCTTCTTTTGGTTATTGACACAGTAATTGGTCATCATACCACACCTTTAAAGTAGCTGTTCTTTAAACAGAGTTTGACTGTTTTTAACTACTTAACTAATGCTCTTATCTTTAATGTAGCTCATTTTGAAGTATTTTTTTTTGTATTTCATTCATTACTTATCTAGTATAATGGCACTTAGTGTGCCTCACCTTAAAATAGGGGGCTTTTTGCAGCAGCTTTCGCTTACGGCCGTACCACCCTGTTCACGCCAGATCTCGTCTGATCTCAGAAGCTAAGCAGAGTTGGGCCTAGTTAGTACTTGGATGGGAGACTGCCTAGGAATACCAGGTGCTGTAAGTTTTTGAGTTTTTTTCACTACTTATCTAATACACTGGCCCTTAGTGTGGTCAAAGTTTGACCAGCTCTTTGCTTTCCTTACTGCTTATTTAATTCAATTGCCTTTAAAGTAGCTGTTCTTTAAACAGAGTTTGACTGTTTTTAACTACTTAACTAATGCTCTTATCTTTAATGTAGCTCATTTTGAAGTATTTTTTTTTTGGTATTTCATTCATTACTTATCTAGTAAAATGGCACTTAGTGTGCCTCACCTTAAAATAGGGGGCTTTTTGCAGCAGCTTTCGCTTATGGCCATACCACCCTGTTCACGCCTGATCTCGTCTGATCTCAGAAGCTAAGCAGAGTTGGGCCTAGTTAGTACTTGAATGGGAGACTGCCTAGGAATTGCAGGTGCTGTAAGTTTTTGAGTTTTTCACTACTTATCTAATACACTGGCCCTTAGTGTGGTCAAAGTTTGACCAGCTCTTTGCTTTCCCTCACTGCTTATTTAATTCAATTGCCTTTAAAGTAGCTGTTCTTTAAACAGAGTCTGACTGTTTCTAACTACTTAACTAATGCTCTTATCTTTAATGTAGCTCATTTTAGTTTTTTTTTTTTTTTTTTTTTTTTTTGTATTTCATTCATTTACTTATCTAGTATAATGGCTCTTAGTTTGCCTCACCTTAAAATAGGGGCTTTTTGCAGCAGCTTTAGCTACGGCCATACCACCTGTTCACGCCTGATCTCGTCTGATTTCAGAAGCTAAGCAGAGTTGGGCCCTGAGTTAGTACTTGGATGGGAGACTGCCTAGGAATTGCAGGTGCTGTAAGTTTTTGAGTTTTTCACTACTTATCCTAATACACTGGCCCTTAGTGTGGTCAAAGTTTGACCAGCTCTTTTGCTTTCTCCTCACTGCTTATTTAATTCAATTGCCTTTAAAGTAGCTGTTCTTTAAACAGAGTCTGGACTGTTTTTAACTACTTAACTAATGCTCTTATCTTTAATGTAGCTCATTTTGAAGTATTTTTTTTTTTTTGTATTTCATTCATTTACTTATCTAGTATAATGGCTCTTAGTTTGCCTCCTCACCTTAAAATAGGGGCTTTTTGCAGCAGCTTTAGCTTACGGCCATACCACCCTGTTCACGCCCTGATCTCGTCTGATTTCAGAAGCTAAGCAGAGTTGGGCCTAGTTAGTACTTGAATGAGGAGACTGCCTAGGAATTGCAGGTGCTGTAAGTTTTTTGAGTTTTCACTACTTATCTAATACACTGGCCCTTAGTGTGGTCAAAGTTTGACCAGCTCTTTGCTTTTTCCCTCACTGCTTATTTAATTCAATTGCCTTTAAAGTAGCTTATGTTCTTTAAACAGAGTCTGACTGTTTCTAACTACTTAACTAATGCTCTTATCTTTAATGTAGCTCATTTTTGAAGTATTTTTTTTTTTTTTTGTATTTCATTCATTTACTTATCTAGTATAATGACTCTTAGTTTGCCTCACCTTAAAATAGGGGCTTTTGCAGCAGCTTTAGCTTACGGCCATACCACCCTGTTCACGCCTGATCTCGTCTGATTTCAGAAGCTAAGCAGAGTTGGGCCTAGTTAGTACTTGGATGGGAGACTGCCTAGGAATACCAGGTGCTGTAAGTTTTTGAGTTTTTTCATTACTTATCTAATACACTGGCCCTTAGTGTGGTCAAAGTTTGACCAGCTCTTTGCTTTCCCTTACTGCTTATTTAATTCAATTGCCTTTAAAGTAGCTGTTCTTTAAACAGAGTTTGACTGTTTTTAACTACTTAACTAATGCTCTTATCTTTAATGTAGCTCATTTTGAAGTATTTTTTTTTGTATTTCATTCATTACTTATCTAGTATAATGGCACTTAGTTTGCCTCACCTTAAAATAGGGGGCTTTTTGCAGCAGCTTTCGCTTACGGCCATACCACCCTTTTCACGCCTGATCTCGACTGATCTCAGAAGCTAAGCAGAGTTGGGCCTAGTTAGTACTTGGATGGGAGACTGCCTAGGAATACCAGGTGCTGTAGGTTTTTGAGTTTTTCACTACTTATCTAATACACTGGCCCATAGTGTGGTCAAAGTTTGACCAGCTCTTTGCTTTCCCTTACTGCTTATTTAATTCAATTGCCTTTAAAGTAGCTGTTCTTTAAACAGAGTTTGACTGTTTTTAACTACTTAACTAATGCTCTTATCTTTAATGTAGCTCATTTTTGAAGTTTTTTTTTTTGTATGTCATTCATTTACTTATCTAGTATAATGGCACTTAGTGTACCTCACCTTAAAATAGGGGCTTTTTGTAGCACGTTGAAAAGCTGACTGGCCATACCACCCTGTTCACGCCTGATCTCCTCAGAAGCTCAGAAGCAAAGTTAGGCCTGGTTAGTACTTGGATGGAGACTGCCTCGGAATACCAGGTGCTGTAAGTTTTGAGTTTTTCACTACTTATCTAATACACTGGCCCTTAGTGTGGTCAAAGTTTGACCAGCTCTTTTGCTTTCCTTACTGTATTTAATTCAATTGCCTTTAAAGTAGCTGTTCTTTAAACAGAGTTTGACTATTTTTAACTACTTAACTAATGCTCTTATCTTTAATGTAGCTCATTTTGAAGTATTTTTTTTTGTTTGTATTTCATTCATTACTTATCTAGTATAATGGCACTTAGTGTGCCTCACCTTAAAATAGGGGCTTTTTGCAGCAGCTTTACGGCTTACGGCCATACCACCCTTTTCACGCCTGATCTCGACTGATCTTCTGAAGCTAAGCAGAGTTGGGCCTAATTAGTACTTGGATGGGAGACTGCCTAGGAATACCAGGTGCTGTAGGTTTTGAGTTTTTCACTACTGTATCTAATACACTGGCCCTTGGTGTGGTCAAAGTTTGACCAGCTCTTTGCTTTCCCTTACTGCTTATTTAATTCAATTACCTTTAAAAAGTAGCTGTTCTTTCAAACAGAGTTTGACTGTTTTTAACTACTTAACTAATGCTCTTATCTTTAATGTAGCTCATTTTGAAGTATTTTTTTTTTTGTATTTCATTCATTACTTATCTAGTGTAATGGCATGAGTGTGCCTCACCTTAAAATAGGGGGCTTTTTGCAGCAGCTTTGCTTACGGCCGTACCACACCTGTTCACGCCAGAAACCTGTCAGATCTCAGAAGCTAAGCAGAGTTGGGCCTAGATTAGTATGGATGGGAGACTGCCTAGGAATACCAAGTGCTGTAAATTTTTTTGAGTTTTTTTCACTACTTATCTAATACACTGGCCCTTAGTGGTGGTCAAAGTTTGACCAGCTCTTTGCTTTCCCCTTACTGCTTATTTAATTCAATTTGTGCCTTTAAAGAAGCCGTTCTTTAAACAGAAGTTTGACTATTTTTAACTACTTAACTAATGCTCTTATCTTTAATGTAGCTCATTTTTGAAGTATTTTTTTGTATTTCATTCATTACTTATCTAGTATAATGGCATAGTGTGCCTTACCTTAAAATAGGGGCTTTTTGCAGCAGCTTTCGCTTACAGCCATACCACCCTGTTCACGCCTCGATCTCGTCTGATCTCAGAAGCTAAGCAGAGTTGGGCCCTAGTTAATACTTGGATGGGGACTGCCTAGGAATACCCAGGTGCTGTAAGTTTTGAGTTTTTTCACTGCTTATCTAATACACTGGCCCTTAGTGTGGTCAAAGTTTGACCAGCTCTTTTGCTTTCCCTTACTGCTTATTTAATTCAATTGCCTTTAAAGTAGCCGTTCTTAAAGCAGAGTTTGACTGTTTTTAACTACTTAACTAATGCTCTTATCTTTAATGTAGCTCATTTTGAAGTATTTTTTTTTTTGTATTTCATTTATTACTTATCTAGTATAATGGCACTTAGTGTGCCTCACCTTAAAAATAGGGGCTTTTTGCAGCAGCTTTGCGCTTCACAGCCATACCACCCTGTTTCGCCTGATCTCGTCTGATCTCAGAAGCTAGCAGAGTTGGGGCCTAGTTAGTACTTGGATGGGAGACTGCCTAGGAATACCAGGTGCTGTAAGATTTTGAGTTTTCACTACTTATCTAATACACACAGCCCTTAGTGTAGTAGAAGTTTGACCAGCTCTCTTTGCTTTCCCTTACTGCTTATTTAATTCAATTGCCTTTAAAAAGCGTTCTTTAAACAGAGTTTGACTTCTTTTAACTACTTTAACTAATGCTCTTATCTTTAATGTAGCTCATTTTGAAGTATTTTTTTTTTTGTTATTTCATTTACTTATCTAGTATAATGGCACTTAGTGTGCCTCACCTTAAAATAGAGGCTTTTTGCAGAAGCTTTACGCTCACGGCCATACCACCCTGTTCATGCCTGATCTCGTCTGATCTCAGGCCGCTAAGCAGAGTTGGGCCTAGTTAGTACTTGGATGGGGAGACTGCCCCTCGCGGGAATACCCAGGTGCTGTAAGTTTTGGAGTTTTTTCACTACTTATCACAATACACACTGGCCCTTTAGTGTGGTCAAAAGTTTGACCAGCTCTTTGCTTTCCTTACTGCTTATTTAATTCAATTGCTCTAAAGTAGCTGTTCTTTAAACAGAGTTTGACTGTTTTTAACTACTTAACTAATACTCTTATCTTTAATGTAGCTCATTTGAGATTTTTTTTTTTTTTTGTATTTCATTCATTTACTTATCTAGTATAATGGCACTTAGTGTGCCTCACCTTAAAATAGGGGCTTTTTGCAGCAGCTTTAGCTCTACGGCCATACCACCCCTGTTCACGCCTGATCTTGTCTGATCTCAGGCAGCTAAGCAGAGTTGGGCCTAGTTAGTACTTGGATGGGAGACTGCCTAGGAATACCAGGTGCTGTAAGTTTTTGAGTTTTTTCACTACTTATCTAATACACTGGCCTTTAGTGTGGTCAAAGTTTAACCAGCTCTTTTGCTTTCCCTTACTGCTTATTTAGTTCCAATTGCCTTTAAAGTAGCTGTTCTTTAAACAGAGTTTGACTGTTTTAACTACTTAACTAATGCTCTTATCTTTAATGCTTGGCTCATTTTGAAGTTTTTTTTTTTGTATTTCATTCATTACTTATCTAGTATAATGGCACTTAAAGTGTACCTCACCTTAAAATAGGGGCTTTTTGGTAGCTTTCACTTACAGTGCCATACCACCCTGTTCACGCCTGAGCTACCGTCTGATCTCAGAAGCTAAGCAGAGTTGGGCCTAGTTAGTACTTGGATGGGAGACTGCCTAGGAATACCAGGTGCTGTAAGTTTTGAGTTTTTTCACTACTTATCTAATACACTGGCCCTTAGTGTGGTCAAAGTTTGACCAGCTCTTTGCTTTCACTTACTGCTTATTTAATTCAATTGCCTTTAAAGAAGCCGTTCTTTAAACAGAGTTTGACTATTTTTAACTACTTAACTAATATACTTATCTTTAATGTAGCTCATTTTTGAAGTATTTTTTTGTATTTCATTCATTACTTATCTAGTATAATGGCACTTAGTGTACCTCACCTTAAAATAGGGCTTTTGCAGCAGCTTTGCGCTTACGGCCGTGCCTACCCTGTTCACGCCTGATCTCGTCTGATCTCAGAAGCTAAGCAGAGTTAGGCCTAGTTAGTACTTGGATGAGGAGACTTCCTTGGGAATACCAGGTGCTGTAAGTTTTGAGTTTTTTCACTACTTATCTAATACACTTGGCCTTTAGTGTGGTCAAAGTTTGACCAGCTCTTTGCTTTCCTTACTGCTTATTTAATTCAATTGCCTTTAAAGTAGATGTTCTTTAAACAGAGTTTGACTATTTTTAATTACTTAACTAATGCTCTTATCTTTTAATGTAGCTCATTTTGAAGTATTTTTATTTTTTTTTCTTATTTCATTCATTGCTTATCTAGTATAATGGCACTTAGTGTGCCTCACCTTAAAATAGGGGGCTTTTGCAGCAGCTTTCGCTTAAGGCCATACCACCCTGTTCACACCTGATCTGCGTCTGATCTCAGAAGCTAAGCAGAGTTGGGCCTAGTTAGTACTTACTTTGGGAGACTGCCTAGGAATACCAGGTGCTGCAAGCTTTGAGTTTTTTCACTACTTATCTAATACACTGGCCCTTAGTGTTGGCAAAGTTTGACCAGCTCCTGGCATTCCCTTACTGTTTATTTAATTCAATTGCCTTTAAAGTAGCTTGTACTTTAAACAGGAGTTTGACTGTTTTTAACTACTTAACTAATGCTCTTATCTTTAATGTAGCTCATTTTGAAGTATTTTTTTTTGTATTTTACATTCATTACTTATCTAGTATAATGGCACTGAGTGTGCCTCACCTTAAAATAGGGCTTTTTTTGCAGCAGCTTTAGCTTACGGCCATAAATTAACCCTGTTCACGCCTGATCTCGTCTGATCTCAGAAGCTAAGCAGAGTTGGGCCTGGTTAGTACTTGGATGGGAGACTGCCTAGGAATACCAGGTGCTGTAAATTTTGAGTTTTTTTCACTACTTATCTAATACAACGGCCCTTAGTGTGGCCAAGAAGTTTGACCAGTCTCTTTGCTTTCCCGCCTGCTTATTTAATTCAATTGCCTTTAAAGTAGCTGTACTTTAAACAGAGTTTGACTATTTTTAACTACTTAACTAATGCTCTTATCTTTAATGTAGCTCATTTTGAAGTATTTTTTTGTATTTCATTTCATTACTTATCTAGTATAAATGGCACTTCTAGTGTACCTCACCTTAAAATAGAGGCTTTTGCAGTAGCTTTAGCTTACGGCCATACCACCGTGTTCACGCTGATCTCAGAAGCTAAGCAGAGTTGGGCCTAGTTAGTACTTGGATGGGGAGACTGCCTAGAATACCAGGTGCTGTAAGTTTTGAGTTTTTTCACTACTTATCTAATACACTGGCCCTTAGTGTAGTCAAAGTTTGACCAACTCTTTGCTTTCCCTTACTGTATTTATTTCAATTGCCTTTAAAGTAGCTGTTCTTTAAACAGAGTTTGACTGTTTTTAACTTCTTAACTAATGCTCTTATCTTTAATGTAGCTCATTTTGAAGTATTTTTTTTTTTTTTGTATTTCATTTATTGCTTATCTAGTATAATGGCATAGTGTGCCTCACCTTAAAATAGGGGGCTTTTGCAGCAGCTTTGCTTCACAGCCATACCACCCTGTTCCACGCCTGATCTACGTCTGATCTCAGAAGCTAAGCAGAGTTGGAGGCCTAGTTAGTACTTGGATGGAGACTGCCTAGAATACCAGGTGCTGTAAGTTTTTGAGTTTTTCTAACTACTTATCTAATACACTGGCCCATAGTGTGGTCAAAGTTTGACCAGCTCTTTGCTTTGCTCTTACTGCTTATTTAATTCAATTGCCTTTAAAGTAGCTGTTCTTTAAACAGAGTTTGACTATTTTTAACTACTTAACTAATGCTCTTATTTTTAATGTAGCTCATTTTGAAGTATTTTTTTTGTATTTCATTCATTACTTATCTAGTATAATGGCACTTAGTGTGCCTCACCTTAAAATAGGGGCTTTTTGCAGCAGCTTTAGCTTACGCACATACCCCTGTTCATCTGATCTCGTCTGATCTCAGAAGCTAAGCAGAGTTGGGCCTAGTTAGTACTTGGATGGGAGACTGCCTAGGAATACCAGGTGCTGTAAGTTTTTGAGTTTTTTCACTCACTCATCTAATACACTGGCCCTTAGTGTGGTCAAAGGTTTGACCAGCTCTTTACTTTCCCATACTGCTTATTTGAATTCAATTGCCTTTAAAGTAGCTGTTCTTTAAACAGAGTTTGACTGTTTTTAACTACTTAACTAATACTCTTATCTTTGAAAATGTAGCTCATTTTGAGCATTTTTTTTTTTGTACTTCATTCATTACTTATCTAGTATAATGGCACTTAGTGTGCCTCACCTTAAAATAGGGGCTTTTGCAGCAGCTTTCGCTTACGGCCATACCACCCTGTTCCCGCGCCTGATGTCGATCTGATCTCAGAAGCTAAGCAGAGTTGGGCCTAGTTTAGTACTTGAATGGGGAGACTGCCTAGGAATACCAGGTGTAACATGAAAATTTTTGAGTTTTCACTGCTTTATCTAATCCAACTGGCCTTAGTGTGGCCAAAGTTTGACCAGCTCTTTGCTTTCCCTTACTGTATTTAGATTCAATTGCCTTTAAAGTAGCTGTGCTTTAAACAGAGTTTGACTGTTTTTAACTACTTAACTAATGCTCTTATCTTTAATGTAGCTCATTTTGAAGTATTTATTTTTTTGTATTTCATTCCATTACTTATCTAGTATAATGGCACTTAGTGTGCCTCACACCTTAAAATAGGGCTTTTGCATGGCTTTGGCTTACATGACCCGGCACCACCCTGTTCACGCCTGATCTCAAGCTAAGCAGAGTTGGGCCTAGTTAGTACTTGGATGGGGAGACTGCACAGGAATGCCTACCAGGTGCTGTAAGTTTTGAGTTTTTCACTACTTATCTAATACACTGGCCCTTAGTGTGGCCGTCAAAGTTTGGCCAGCTCTTTGCTTTCACTTACTGCTTATTTACAATTCAATTGCCTTTAAAGTAGCTGATATTCTTTAGAAACAGAGTTTGACTGTTTTAACTACTTAACTAATGCTCTTATCTTTAATGTAGCTCATTTTGAAGTTTTTTTTTTTGTATTTCATTTCATTACTTATCTAGTATAATGGCACTTAGTGTGCCTCACCTTAAAATAGGGCTTTTTGCAGCAGCTTTTGCTTACGCCATACCACCCTGTTCACGCCTGATGTCTCGTCTGATCTGCAGAAGCTAAAGCAGAAGGATTGGGCCTAGTTAGTACTTGGATGGGAGACTGCCTAGGAATACCAGGTGCTGTAAATTTTTGAGTTTTTCACTACTTATCTAATACAAGCGGCCCTTAGTGTGGCCAAAGTTTGTCCAGCTCTTTGCTTTTCCCTCACTGTATTTAATTCCAATTGCCTTTAAAAAGTAGCTGCACTTTTTAAACAGAGTTTGACTGTTTTTAACTACTTAACTAATGCTCTTATCTTTAATGTAGCTCATTTTGAAGTTTTTTTTTGTATTTCATTCATTACTTATCTAGTACAATGGCACTTAGTGTGCCTCACACTTGCAAATAGGGGCTTTTTGCAGCAGCTTTAGCTTTCTGGCCATACCACCCTGTTCACGCCTGACCTCGTCTGATCTCAGAAGCTACAGCAGAGTTAGGCCTCAGTTAAAGTGCCGGATGCAGGAGACTGCCTAGGAATACCAGGTGCTGTAAGTTTTTGAGTTTTCACTCACTTATCTAATACACTGGCCCTTAGTGTGGTCAAAGTTTGAAGCCAGCTCTTTTGCTTTCCCTTACTGCTTATTTAATTCAATTGCCTTTAAAGTAGCTGTTCTTTAAACAGAGTTTGACTGTTTTTAACTACTTAACTAATGCTCTTATCTTTAATGTAGCTCATTTTGAAGTTTTTTTTTTTTTTTTTGTATTTCATTCATTACTTATCTAGTATAATGGCACTTAGTGTGCCTCACCTTAAAATAGGGGAGCTTTTTGCAGCAGCATTTGCCACGGCCATACCACCCTGTTCACGCCTGATCTCAGAAGCTAAGCAGAGTTGGGCCTAGTTAGTACTTGGATGGGAGACTGCCTAGGAATACCAGGTGCTGTAAGTTTTTGAGTTTTTCACTACTTGCTCTAATACACTGGCCCATAGTGTGGTCAAAGTTTGACCAGCTCTTTTGCTTTCACTTACTGCTTATTTAATTCAATTGCCTTTAAAGTAGCTGTTCTTTAAACAAGAGTTTGACTGTTTTTAACTACTTCTAACTAATGCTCTTATCTTTAACGTAAGCTCATTTTGAAGTATTTTTTTTTTATCTTCATTCGGCTATTACTTATCTAGTATAATGGCACTTAGTGTGCCTCACCTTAAAATAGGGGGCTTTTGCAGCAGCTTTCGCTTACGGCCATACCACCTGTGTTCACGCCTGATGTCGTCTGATCTCAGAAGCTAAGCAGAGTTGGGCCTGGTTAAAGTACTTGGATGGGAGACTGCCTAGGAATGCAGGTGCTGCTAAGAATTTTTGAGTTTTCACTGCTTATCTAATACAACGGCCCTTAGTGTGGCAAAAGTTTGACCAGTCTTTGCTTTCCCTTACTGTATTTAATTCAATTGCCTTTAAAGTAGCTGTACTTTAAACAGAGTTTGACTGTTTTTAACTTCTTAACTAATGCTCTTATCTTTAAAATGTAGCTCATTTTTGAAGTATTTTTTTGTATTTCATTCATTACTTATCTAGTATAATGGCACTTGAGTGTGCCTCACCTTAAAATAGGGGCTTTTTGCAGCAGCTTTAACTTACTGACCCATACCACCCTGTTCACGCCTGATCTCGTCTGATCTCAGAAGCTAAAGCAGAGTTGGGCCTGAGTTAGTACTTGGATAGGAGACTGCCCAGGAATACCAGGTGCTGTGAGTTTTGAGTTTTTCACTACTTATCTAATACACTGGGTCATAGTGTGGTCAAAGTTTGACCAGCCTCTTTGCTTTCTTCCTTACTGCTTATTTAAATTCAATTGCCTTTAAAGTAGCTGTTCTTTAAACAGAGTTTGACTGTTTTTAACTACTTAACTAATGCTCTGCTCTTTAATGTAGCTCATTTTGAAGTATTTTTTTGTATTTCATTCATTACTTATCTAGTATAATGGCACTTGATGTGCCTCACCTTAAAATAGGGGCTTTTTGCAGCTTTCGCTTACGGCCATACCACCTGTTCACGCTGATCTCGCTCACAGTCTCAGTAGCTAAGCAGAGTTCAGGCCTGGTTAGTACTTGGATGGGAGACTGCCTAGGAATACCAGGTGCACCAGCAAATTTTTGAGTTTTTCACTACTTATCTAATACAACGGCCCTTAGTGTGGCAAAAGTTTGACCAGCTCTTTGCTTTCCCTTACTGTATTTAGTTCAATTGCCCTTAAAGTAGCTGTACTTTAAACAGGATTTGACTAAGCTTTTTAACTACTTAACTAATGCTCTTATCTTTAATGTAGCTCATTTTGAAGTATTTTTTTTTTTGTATTTCATTTCATTACTTATCTAGTATAAGCTGGCACTTCTAGTGTACCTCACCTTAAAATAAGGGCTTTTTGCAGCAACTTTAAACTACGGCCATACCACCCCCTGTTCACGCCTGATCTGCGCCTGATCTCAGAAGCTAAGCAGAGTTGGGCCTGGTTTAGTACTTCTGGATGGGGAGATCGTTCATAGGGAACACCAGGTGCTGTAAGTTTTTGAGTTTTTTCACTGCTTATCTTAATACACTGTCTCATAGTGTGGTCAAAGCCTGATTGACTTCCTTAGTTTTCTCACTCATGTATTTAGTTCAAGTGCTTTTTAAAGTAGCTGTTCTTAAAAACAGAGTTTGACTGTTTTTAACTACTTAACCAATGCTCTTATATTTTAATGTAGCTCATTTCAGAAGTTTTTTTTTTTTTTATTATTTCATTCATTAACATATCTAGTATAATGGCACTTAGTGTACTTCACCTTAAAATATTCAGAGGCTTGTTTTTGCAGCAGCTTTAAGCTTACGGCCCAAGCACCACCTGGTTCACGCCTGATCTCGGCCTGATCTCATAGGCCAAGCAGAGTTAGGCCTGGATTAGTACTTGGGTGAGACTGCCTATAGGAATACCAGGTGCTGTGTAAGTTTTTTGAGGATTTTCACTGCTTATCTAATACTCTGGTTCATAGTGTGGTCAAGGATTTGACCAGCTCTTTGCTTTTCTTGCTGCTTATTAAGTTCAATTGCCTTTAAAGTAGCTGTTCTTTTTAAACAGAGTTTGACTGTTTTTAACTACTTAACTAATGCTCTTATCTTTAATATGTAGCTCATTTTGATATTTTTTTTTTTGTATTTCATTCATTACTTATCTAGTATAATGTGTGCATGGTGTGCCTCTCACCCTTAAAATAGGGGGCTTTTTGCAGCAGCTTTAGCTTACAGCCATACCACCTGTTCACGCCTGATCTCGTCTGATCTCAGAAGCTAAGCAGAGTTGGGCCTAGTTAGTACTTGGATGGGAGACTGCCTAGGAATACCAGGTGCTGTAAGTTTTTGAGTTTTTCACTACTTATCTAATACACTGGCCCTTAGTGTGGCCAAAGTTTGACCAGCTCTTTGCTTTCCCTTACTGCTTATTTAATTCAATTGCCTTTAAAGTAGCTGTTCTTTAAACAGAGTTTGACTTTTTAACTACTTAACTAATGCTCTTATCTTTAATGTAGCTCATTTTGAAGTATTTTTTTTTTTTTGTATTTCATTCATTACTTATCTAGTATAATGGCACTTAGTGTGCCTCACCTTAAAATAGGGGCTTTTTGCAGCAGCTTTAGCTTACGGCCATACCACCCTGTTCACGCCTGATCTCGTCTGATCTCAGAAGCTAAGCAGAGTTGGGCCTAGTTAGTACTTGGATGGGAGACTGCCTAGGAATACCAGGTGCTGTAAGTTTTTGAGTTTTTCACTACTTATCTAATACACTGGCCCTTAGTGTGGTCAAAGTTTGACCAGCTCTTTGCTTTCCCTTACTGCTTATTTAATTCAATTGCCTTTAAAGTAGCTGTTCTTTAAACAGAGTTTGACTGTTTTTAACTACTTAACTAATGCTCTTATCTTTAATGTAGCTCATTTTGAAGTATTTTTTTTTTTTTGTATTTCATTCATTACTTATCTAGTATAATGGCACTTAGTGTGCCTCACCTTAAAATAGGGGCTTTTTGCAGCAGCTTTAGCTTACGGCCATACCACCCTGTTCACGCCTGATCTCGTCTGATCTCAGAAGCTAAGCAGAGTTGGGCCTAGTTAGTACTTGGATGGGAGACTGCCTAGGAATACCAGGTGCTGTAAGTTTTTTTGAGTTTTTCACTACTTATCTAATACACTGGCCCTTAGTGTGGTCAAAGTTTGACCAGCTCTTTGCTTTCCCTTACTGCTTATTTAATTCAATTGCCTTTAAAGTAGCTGTTCTTTAAACAGAGTTTGACTGTTTTTAACTACTTAACTAATGCTCTTATCTTTAATGTAGCTCATTTTGAAGTATTTTTTTGTATTTCATTCATTACTTATCTAGTATAATGGCACTTAGTGTGCCTCACCTTAAAATAGGGGGCTTTTGCAGCAGCTTTAGCTTACGGCCATACCACCCTGTTCACGCCTGATCTCGTCTGATCTCAGAAGCTAAGCAGAGTTGGGCCTAGTTAGTACTTGGATGGGAGACTGCCTAGGAATACCAGGTGCTGTGTAAGTTTTGAGTTTTTCACTACTTATCTAATACACTGGCCCTTAGTGTGGTCAAAGTTTGACCAGCTCTTTGCTTTCCCTTACTGCTTATTTAATTCAATTGCCTTTAAAGTAGCTGTTCTTTAAACAGAGTTTGACTGTTTTTAACTACTTAACTAATGCTCTTATCTTTAATGTAGCTCATTTTGAAGTTTTTTTTTGTATTTCATTTCATTACTTATCTAGTATAATGGCACTTAGTGTGCCTCACCTTAAAATAGGGGCTTTTTGCAGCAGCTTTAGCTTACGGCCATACCACCCTGTTCACGCCTGATCTCGTCTGATCTCAGAAGCTAAGCAGAGTTGGGCCTAGTTAGTACTTGGATGGGAGACTGCCTAGGAATACCAGGTGCTGTAAGTTTTTGAGTTTTTCACTACTTATCTAATACACTGGCCCTTAGTGTGGGTCAAAGTTTGACCAGCTCTTTGCTTTCCCTTACTGCTTATTTAATTCAATTGCCTTTAAAGTAGCTGTTCTTTAAACAGAGTTTGACTGTTTTTAACTACTTAACTAATGCTCTTATCTTTAATGTAGCTCATTTTGAAGTATTTTTTTTTTTTTTGTATTTCATTCATTACTTATCTAGTATAATGGCACTTAGTGTGCCTCACCTTAAAATAGGGGCTTTTTTTGCAGCTTTTAGCTTACAGCCATACCACCCTGTTCACGCCTGATCTCGTCTGATCTCAGAAGCTAAGCAGAGTTGGGCCTAGTTAGTACTTGGATGGGAGACTGCCTAGGAATACCAGGTGCTGTAAGTTTTGAGTTTTTCACTACTTATCTAATACACTGGCCCTTAGTGTGGTCAAAGTTTGACCAGCTCTTTGCTTTCCCTTACTGCTTATTTAATTCAATTGCCTTTAAAGTAGCTGTTCTTTAAACAGAGTTTGACTGTTTTTAACTACTTAACTAATGCTCTTATCTTTAATGTAGCTCATTTTGAAGTATTTTTTTTTTTTTTTTTGTATTTCATTCATTACTTATCTAGTATAATGGCACTTAGTGTGCCTCACCTTAAAATAGGGGCTTTTGCAGCAGCTTTAGCTTACGGCCATACCACCCTGTTCACGCCTGATGATCTCGTCTGATCTCAGAAGCTAAGCAGGGTTGGGCCTAGTTAGTACTTGGATGGGAGACTGCCTAGGAATACCAGGTGCTGTAAGTTTTTTGAGTTTTTCACTACTTATCTAATACACTGGCCCTTTAGTGTGGCCAAAGTTTGACCAGCTCTTTGCTTTCCCTTACTGCTTATTTAATTCAATTGCCTTTAAAGTAGCTGTTCTTTAAACAGAGTTTGACTGTTTTTAACTACTTAACTAATGCTCTTATCTTTAATGTAGCTCATTTTGAAGTATTTTTTTTTTTGTATTTCATTCATTACTTATCTAGTATAATGGCACTTAGTGTGCCTCACCTTAAAATAGGGGGCTTTTTGCAGCAGCTTTAGCTTACGGCCATACCACCCTGTTCACGCCTGATCTCGTCTGATCTCAGAAGCTAAGCAGAGTTGGGCCTAGTTAGTACTTGGATGGGAGACTGCCTAGGAATACCAGGTGCTGTAAAGTTTTGAGTTTTTCACTACTTATCTAATACACTGGCCCTTAGTGTGGCCAAAGTTTGACCAGCTCTTTGCTTTCCCTTACTGCTTATTTAATTCAATTGCCTTTAAAGTAGCTGTTCTTTAAACAGAGTTTGACTGTTTTTAACTACTTAACTAATGCTCTTATCTTTAATGTAGCTCATTTTGAAGTTTTTTTTTTTTTTGTATTTCATTCATTACTTATCTAGTATAATGGCACTTAGTGTGCCTCACCTTAAAATAGGGGCTTTTGCAGCAGCTTTAGCTTACGGCCATACCACCCTGTTCACGCCTGATCTCGTCTGATCTCAGAAGCTAAGCAGAGTTGGGCCTAGTTAGTACTTGGATGGGAGACTGCCTAGGAATACCAGGTGCTGTAAGTTTTTGAGTTTTTTCACTACTCATCTAATACACTGGCCCTTAGTGTGGCCAAAGTTTGACCAGCTCTTTGCTTTCCCTTACTGCTTATTTAATTCAATTGCCTTTAAAGTAGCTGTTCTTTAAACAGAGTTTGACTGTTTTTAACTACTTAACTAATGCTCTTATCTTTAATGTAGCTCATTTTGAAGTATTTTTTGTATTTCATTCATTACTTATCTAGTATAATGGCACTTAGTGTGCCTCACCTTAAAATAGGGGGCTTTTTGCAGCAACTTTGGCTTACGGCCATACCACCCTGTTCACGCCTGATCTCGTCTGATCTCAGAAGCTAAGCAGAGTTGGGCCTAGTTAGTACTTGGATGGGAGACTGCCTAGGAATACCAGGTGCTGTAAGTTTTTGAGTTTTTCACTACTTATCTAATACACTGGCCCTTAGTGTGGTCAAAGTTTGACCAGCTCTTTGCTTTCCCTTACTGCTTATTTAATTCAATTGCCTTTAAAGTAGCTGTTCTTTAAACAGAGTTTGACTGTTTTTAACTACTTAACTAATGCTCTTATCTTTAATGTAGCTCATTTTGAAGTATTTTTTTGTATTTCATTCATTACTTATCTAGTATAATGGCACTTAGTGTGCCTCACCTTAAAATAGGGGGCTTTTTGCAGCAGCTTTAAGCTTACGGCCATACCACCCTGTTCACGCCTGATCTCGTCTGATCTCAGAAGCTAAGCAGAGTTGGGCCTAGTTAGTACTTGGATGGGAGACTGCCTAGGAATACCAGGTGCTGTAAGTTTTGAGTTTTTCACTACTTATCTAATACACTGGCCCTTAGTGTGGTCAAAGTTTGACCAGCTCTTTGCTTTCCCTTACTGCTTATTTAATTCAATTGCCTTTAAAGTAGCTGTTCTTTAAACAGAGTTTGACTGTTTTTAACTACTTAACTAATGCTCTTATCTTTAATGTAGCTCATTTTGAAGTATTTTTTTTTTTGTATTTCATTCATTACTTATCTAGTATAATGGCACTTAGTGTGCCTCACCTTAAAATAGGGGCTTTTTGCAGCAGCTTTAGCTTACGGCCATACCACCCTGTTCACGCCTGATCTCGTCTGATCTCAGAAGCTAAGCAGAGTTGGGCCTAGTTAGTACTTGGATGGGAGACTGCCTAGGAATACCAGGTGCTGTAAGTTTTTGAGTTTTTCACTACTTATCTAATACACTGGCCCTTAGTGTGGTCAAAGTTTGACCAGCTCTTTGCTTTCCCTTACTGCTTATTTAATTCAATTTTGCCTTTAAAGTAGCTGTTCTTTAAACAGAGTTTGACTGTTTTTAACTACTTAACTAATGCTCTTATCTTTAATGTAGCTCATTTTGAAGTATTTTTTTTTTTTTGTATTTCATTCATTACTTATCTAGTATAATGGCACTTAGTGTGCCTCACCTTAAAATAGGGGCTTTTTGCAGCAGCTTTAGCTTACGGCCATACCACCCTGTTCACGCCTGATCTCGTCTGATCTCAGAAGCTAAGCAGAGTTGGGCCTAGTTAGTACTTGGATGGGACTGCCTAGGAATACCAGGTGCTGTAAGTTTTTGAGTTTTTCACTACTTATCTAATACACTGGCCCTAGTAGTGTGGCCAAAGTTTGACCAGCTCTTTGCTTTCCCTTACTGCTTATTTAATTCAATTGCCTTTAAAGTAGCTGTTCTTTAAACAGAGTTTGACTGTTTTTAACTACTTAACTAATGCTCTTATCTTTAATGTAGCTCATTTTGAAGTATTTTTTTGTATTTCATTCATTACTTATCTAGTATAATGGCACTTAGTGTGCCTCACCTTAAAATAGGGGCTTTTTGCAGCAGCTTTAGCTTACGGCCATACCACCCTGTTCACGCCTGATCTCGTCTGATCTCAGAAGCTAAGCAGAGTTGGGCCTAGTTAGTACTTGGATGGGAGACTGCCTAGGAATACCAGGTGCTGTAAGTTTTGAGTTTTTCACTACTTATCTAATACACTGGCCCTTAGTGTGGTCAAAGTTTGACCAGCTCTTTGCTTTCCCTTACTGCTTATTTAATTCAATTGCCTTTAAAGTAGCTGTTCTTTAAACAGAGTTTGACTGTTTTTAACTACTTAACTAATGCTCTTATCTTTAATGTAGCTCATTTTGAAGTTTTTTTTTGTATTTCATTCATTACTTATCTAGTATAATGGCACTTAGTGTGCCTCACCTTAAAATAGGGGCTTTTTGCAGCAGCTTTAGCTTACGGCCATACCACCCTGTTCACGCCTGATCTCGTCTGATCTCAGAAGCTAAGCAGAGTTGGGCCTAGTTAGTACTTGGATGGGAGACTGCCTAGGAATACCAGGTGCTGTAAGTTTTTGAGTTTTTCACTACTTATCTAATACACTGGCCCTTAGTGTGGCCAAAGTTTGACCAGCTCTTTGCTTTCCCTTACTGCTTATTTAATTCAATTGCCTTTAAAGTAGCTGTTCTTTAAACAGAGTTTGACTGTTTTTAACTACTTAACTAATGCTCTTATCTTTAATGTAGCTCATTTTGAAGTATTTTTTTTTGTATTTCATTCATTACTTATCTAGTATAATGGCACTTAGTGTGCCTCACCTTAAAATAGGGGCTTTTTGCAGCAGCTTTAGCTTACGGCCATACCACCCTGTTCACGCCTGATCTCGTCTGATCTCAGAAGCTAAGCAGAGTTGGGCCTAGTTAGTACTTGGATGGGAGACTGCCTAGGAATACCAGGTGCTGTAAGTTTTTGAGTTTTTCACTACTTATCTAATACACTGGCCCTTAGTGTGGCCAAAGTTTGACCAGCTCTTTGCTTTCCCTTACTGCTTATTTAATTCAATTGCCTTTAAAGTAGCTGTTCTTTAAACAGAGTTTGACTGTTTTTAACTACTTAACTAATGCTCTTATCTTTAATGTAGCTCATTTTGAAGTATTTTTTTGTATTTCATTCATTACTTATCTAGTATAATGGCACTTAGTGTGCCTCACCTTAAAATAGGGGGCTTTTTGCAGCAGCTTTAGCTTACGGCCCATACCACCCTGTTCACGCCTGATCTCGTCTGATCTCAGAAGCTAAGCAGAGTTGGGCCTAGTTAGTACTTGGATGGGAGACTGCCTAGGAATACCAGGTGCTGTAAGTTTTTGAGTTTTTCACTACTTATCTAATACACTGGCCCTTAGTGTGGCCAAAGTTTGACCAGCTCTTTGCTTTCCCTTACTGCTTATTTAATTCAATTGCCTTTAAAGTAGCTGTTCTTTAAACAGAGTTTGACTGTTTTAAACTACTTAACTAATGCTCTTATCTTTAATGTAGCTCATTTTGAAGTATTTTTTTTTTTTGTATTTCATTCATTACTTATCTAGTATAATGGCACTTAGTGTGCCTCACCTTAAAATAGGGGCTTTTTGCAGCAGCTTTTGCTTACGGCCATACCACCCTGTTCACGCCTGATCTCGTCTGATCTCAGAAGCTAAGCAGAGTTGGGCCTAGTTAGTACTTGGATGGGAGACTGCCTAGGAATACCAGGTGCTGTAAGTTTTTGAGTTTTTTCACTACTTATCTAATACACTGGCCCTTAGTGTGGTCAAAGTTTGACCAGCTCTTTGCTTTCCCTTACTGCTTATTTAATTCAATTGCCTTTAAAGTAGCTGTTCTTTAAACAGAGTTTGACTGTTTTTAACTACTTAACTAATGCTCTTATCTTTAATGTAGCTCATTTTTGAAGTATTTTTTTTTTTGTATTTCATTCATTACTTATCTAGTATAATGGCACTTAGTGTGCCTCACCTTAAAATAGGGGGCTTTTTGCAGCAGCTTTAGCTTACGGCCATACCACCCTGTTCACGCCTGATCTCGTCTGATCTCAGAAGCTAAGCAGAGTTGGGCCTAGTTAGTACTTGGATGGGAGACTGCCTAGGAATACCAGGTGCTGTAAGTTTTTGAGTTTTTCACTACTTATCTAATACACTGGCCCTTAGTGTGGCCAAAGTTTGACCAGCTCTTTGCTTTCCCTTACTGCTTATTTAATTCAATTGCCTTTAAAGTAGCTGTTCTTTAAACAGAGTTTGACTGTTTTTAACTACTTAACTAATGCTCTTATCTTTAATGTAGCTCATTTTGAAGTATTTTTTTGTATTTCATTCATTACTTATCTAGTATAATGGCACTTAGTGTGCCTCACCTTAAAATAGGGGCTTTTGCAGCAGCTTTAAAGCTTACGGCCCATACCACCTGTTCACGCCTGATCTCGTCTGATCTCAGAAGCTAAGCAGAGTTGGGCCTAGTTAGTACTTGGATGGGAGACTGCCTAGGAATACCAGGTGCTGTAAGTTTTGAGTTTTTCACACTTACTTATCTAATACACTGGCCCTTAGTGTGGTCAAAGTTTGACCAGCTCTTTGCTTTCCCTTACTGCTTATTTAATTCAATTGCCTTTAAAGTAGCTGTTCTTTAAACAGAGTTTGACTGTTTTTAACTACTTAACTAATGCTCTTATCTTTAATGTAGCTCATTTTGAAGTATTTTTTTTTTTTTGTATTTCATTCATTACTTATCTAGTATAATGGCACTTAGTGTGCCTCACCTTAAAATAGGGGGCTTTTTGCAGCAGCTTTAACTTACGGCCATACCACCCTGTTCACGCCTGATCTCGTCTGATCTCAGAAGCTAAGCAGAGTTGGGCCTAGTTAGTACTTGGATGGGAGACTGCCTAGGAATACCAGGTGCTGTAAGTTTTGAGTTTTTCACTACTTATCTAATACACTGGCCCTTAGTGTGGTCAAAGTTTGACCAGCTCTTTGCTTTCCCTTACTGCTTATTTAATTCAATTGCCTTTAAAGTAGCTGTTCTTTAAACAGAGTTTGACTGTTTTTAACTACTTAACTAATGCTCTTATCTTTAATGTAGCTCATTTTGAAGTTTTTTTTTTTGTATTTCATTCATTACTTATCTAGTATAATGGCATAGTGTGCCTCACCTTAAAATAGGGGCTTTTGCAGCAGCTTTTGCTTACGGCCATACCACCCTGTTCACGCCTGATCTCGTCTGATCTCAGAAGCTAAGCAGAGTTGGGCCTAGTTAGTACTTGGATGGGAGACTGCCTAGGAATACCAGGTGCTGTAAGTTTTTGAGTTTTTTCACTACTTATCTAATACACTGGCCCTTAGTGTGGTCAAAGTTTGACCAGCTCTTTGCTTTCCCTTACTGCTTATTTAATTCAATTGCCTTTAAAGTAGCTGTTCTTTAAACAGAGTTTGACTGTTTTTAACTACTTAACTAATGCTCTTATCTTTAATGTAGCTCATTTTGAAGTATTTTTTTGTATTTCATTCATTACTTATCTAGTATAATGGCACTTAGTGTGCCTCACCTTAAAATAGGGGGCTTTTTGCAGCAGCTTTTGCTAACGGCCATACCACCCTGTTCACGCCTGATCTCGTCTGATCTCAGAAGCTAAGCAGAGTTGGGCCTAGTTAGTACTTGGATGGGAGACTGCCTAGGAATACCAGGTGCTGTAAGTTTTTGAGTTTTTCACTACTTATCTAATACACTGGCCCTTAGTGTGGTCAAAGTTTGACCAGCTCTTTGCTTTCCCTTACTGCTTATTTAATTCAATTGCCTTTAAAGTAGCTGTTCTTTAAACAGAGTTTGACTATTTTTAACTACTTAACTAATGCTCTTATCTTTAATGTAGCTCATTTTGAAGTATTTTTTTGTATTTCATTCATTACTTATCTAGTATAATGGCACTTAGTGTGCCTCACCTTAAAATAGGGGGCTTTTGCAGCAGCTTTAGCTTACGGCCATACCACCCTGTTCACGCCTGATCTCGTCTGATCTCAGAAGCTAAGCAGAGTTGGGCCTAGTTAGTACTTGGATGGGAGACTGCCTAGGAATACCAGGTGCTGTAAGTTTTGAGTTTTTCACTACTTATCTAATACACTGGCCCTTAGTGTGGTCAAAGTTTGACCAGCTCTTTTGCTTTCCCTTACTGCTTATTTAATTCAATTGCCTTTAAAGTAGCTGTTCTTTAAACAGAGTTTGACTGTTTTTAACTACTTAACTAATGCTCTTATCTTTAATGTAGCTCATTTTGAAGTATTTTTTTTTGTATTTCATTCATTACTTATCTAGTATAATGGCACTTAGTGTGCCTCACCTTAAAATAGGGGCTTTTGCAGCAGCTTTTGCTTAAGGCCATACCACCCCTTTCACGCCTGATCTCGTCTGATCTCAGAAGCTAAGCAGAGTTGGGCCTAGTTAGTACTTGGATGGGAGACTGCCTAGGAATACCAGGTGCTGTAAGTTTTTGAGTTTTTTCACTACTTATCTAATACACTGGCCCTTAGTGTGGTCAAAGTTTGACCAGCTCTTTGCTTTCCCTTACTGCTTATTTAATTCAATTGCCTTTAAAGTAGCTGTTCTTTAAACAGAGTTTGACTGTTTTTAACTACTTAACTAATGCTCTTATCTTTAATGTAGCTCATTTTGAAGTATTTTTTTTTTTGTATTTCATTCATTACTTATCTAGTATAATGGCACTTAGTGTGCCTCACCTTAAAATAGGGGGCTTTTTGCAGCAGCTTTCGCTTACGGCCATACCACCCTGTTCACGCCTGATCTCGTCTGATCTCAGAAGCTAAGCAGAGTTGGGCCTAGTTAGTACTTGGATGGGAGACTGCCTAGGAATACCAGGTGCTGTAAGTTTTGAGTTTTTCACTACTTATCTAATACACTGGCCCTTAGTGTGGTCAAAGTTTGACCAGCTCTTTGCTTTCCCTTACTGCTTATTTAATTCAATTGCCTTTAAAGTAGCTGTTCTTTAAACAGAGTTTGACTATTTTTAACTACTTAACTAATGCTCTTATCTTTAATGTAGCTCATTTTGAAGTATTTTTTTTTGTATTTCATTCATTACTTATCTAGTATAATGGCACTTAGTGTGCCTCACCTTAAAATAGGGGCTTTTGCAGCAGCTTTCGCTTAAGGCCATACCACCCTGTTCACGCCTGATCTCGTCTGATCTCAGAAGCTAAGCAGAGTTGGGCCTAGTTTAGTACTTGGATGGGAGACTGCCTAGGAATACCAGGTGCTGTAAGTTTTGAGTTTTTCACTACTTATCTAATACACTGGCCCTTAGTGTGGTCAAAGTTTGACCAGCTCTTTGCTTTCCCTTACTGCTTATTTAATTCAATTGCCTTTAAAGTAGCTGTTCTTTAAACAGAGTTTGACTGTTTTTAACTACTTAACTAATGCTCTTATCTTTAATGTAGCTCATTTTGAAAGTTTTTTTTTGTATTTCATTCATTACTTATCTAGTATAATGGCACTTAGTGTGCCTCACCTTAAAATAGGGGCTTTTTGCAGCAGCTTTAGCTTCGGCCATACCACCCTGTTCACGCCTGATCTCGTCTGATCTCAGAAGCTAAGCAGAGTTGGGCCTAGTTAGTACTTGGATGGGAGACTGCCTAGGAATACCAGGTGCTGTAAGTTTTTGAGTTTTTTCACTACTTATCTAATACACTGGCCCTTAGTGTGGCCAAAGTTTGACCAGCTCTTTGCTTTCCCTTACTGCTTATTTAATTCAATTGCCTTTAAAGTAGCTGTACTTTAAACAGAGTTTGACTGTTTTTAACTACTTAACTAATGCTCTTATCTTTAATGTAGCTCATTTTGAAGTATTTTTTTTTTTGTATTTCATTCATTACTTATTTAGTGTGCCTCACCTTAAAATAGGGGGCTTTTTGCAGCAGCTTTAGCTTACGGCCATACCCCCCGTTCACGCCTGATCTCGTCTGATCTCAGAAGCTAAGCAGAGTTGGGCCTAGTTAGTACTTGGATGGGAGACTGCCTAGGAATACCAGGTGCTGTAAGTTTTGAGTTTTTCACTACTTATCTAATACACTGGCCCTTAGTGTGGTCAAAGTTTGACCAGCTCTTTGCTTTCCCTTACTGCTTATTTAATCCAATTGCCTTTAAAGTAGCTGTTCTTTAAACAGAGTTTGACTGTTTTTAACTACTTAACTAATGCTCTTATCTTTAATGTAGCTCATTTTGAAGTATTTTTTTGTATTTCATTCATTACTTATCTAGTATAATGGCACTTAGTGTGCCTCACCTTAAAATAGGGGGCTTTTTGCAGCAGCTTTAAGCTTACGGCCATACCACCCTGTTCACGCCTGATCTCGTCTGATCTCAGAAGCTAAGCAGAGTTGGGCCTAGTTAGTACTTGGATGGGAGACTGCCTAGGAATACCAGGTGCTGTAAGTTTTGAGTTTTTCACTACTTATCTAATACACTGGCCCTTAGTGTGGCCAAAGTTTGACCAGCTCTTTGCTTTCCCTTACTGCTTATTTAATTCAATTGCCTTTAAAGTAGCTGTTCTTTAAACAGAGTTTGACTGTTTTTAACTACTTAACTAATGCTCTTATCTTTAATGTAGCTCATTTTGAAGTATTTTTTTGTATTTCATTCATTACTTATCTAGTATAATGGCACTTAGTGTGCCTCACCTTAAAATAGGGGCTTTTTAGCAGCTTTAGCTTACGGCCATACCACCCTGTTCACGCCTGATCGTCTGATCTCAGAAGCTAAGCAGAGTTGGGCCTAGTTAGTACTTGGATGGGAGACTGCCTAGGAATACCAGGTGCTGTAAGTTTTTTGAGTTTTTCACTACTTATCTAATACACTGGCCCTTAGTGTGGTCAAAGTTTGACCAGCTCTTTGCTTTCCCTTACTGCTTATTTAATTCAATTGCCTTTAAAGTAGCTGTTCTTTAAACAGAGTTTGACTGTTTTTAAGTACTTAACTAATGCTCTTATCTTTAATGTAGCTCATTTTGAAGTTTTTTTTTGTATTTCATTCATTACTTATCTAGTATAATGGCACTTAGTGTGCCTCACCTTAAAATAGGGGGCTTTTTGCAGCAGCTTTCGCTTACGGCCATACCACCCTGTACACGCCTGATCTCGTCTGATCTCAGAAGCTAAGCAGAGTTGGGCCTAGTTAGTACTTGGATGGGAGACTGCCTAGGAATTCCAGGTGCTGTAAGTTTTTGAGTTTTTCACTACTTATCTAATACACTGGCCCTTAGTGTGGTCAAAGTTTGACCAGCTCTTTGCTTTCCTTACTGCTTATTTAATTCAATTGCCTTTAAAGTAGCTGTTCTTTAAACAGAGTTTGACTGTTTTTAACTACTTAACTAATGCTCTTATCTTTAATGTAGCTCATTTTGAAGTATTTTTTTGTATTTCATTCATTACTTATCTAGTATAATGGCACTTAATGTGCCTCACCTTAAAATAGGGGGCTTTTGCAGCAGCTTGCGCTTACGGCCATACCACCCTTTTCACGCCTGATCTCGTCTGATCTCAGAAGCTAAGCAGAGTTGGGCCTAGTTAGTACTTGGATGGGAGACTGCCTAGGAATACCAGGTGCTGTAAGTTTTTGAGTTTTTCACTACTTATCTAATACACTGGCCCTTAGTGTGGTCAAAGTTTGACCAGCTCTTTGCTTTTCCTTACTGCTTATTTAATTCAATTGCCTTTAAAGTAGCTGTTCTTTAAACAGAGTTTGACTGTTTTTAACTACTTAACTAATGCTCTTATCTTTAATGTAGCTCATTTTGAAGTATTTATTTTTTTTTTTATTTCATCCATTACTTATCTAGTATAATGGCACTTAGTGTGCCTCACCTTAAAATAGGGGGCTTTTGTGGCTTTAGCTACAGGCCATACCACCCTGTTCACGCCTGATCTTTCGTCTGATCTCAGAAGCTAAGCAGAGTTGGGCCTAGTTTAGTACTTGGATGGGAGACTGCCTAGGAATACCAGGTGCTGTAAGTTTTGGAGTTTTCACTACTACTTATCTAATACACTGGCCCTTAGTGTGGTCAAAGTTTGACCAGCTCTTTGCTTTCCCTTACTGCTTATTTAAATCAATTGCCTTTAAAGTAGCCGTTCTTTAAAGAGAGTTTGACTATTTTTAACTACTTAACTAAATGCTCTTATCTCTTTAATGTAGCTCATTTTAAAGTATTTTTTTTTGTATTTCATTCATTACTTATCTAGTATAATGGCTTGAGTGTGCCTCACCTTAAAATAGGGGGCTTTTGCAGCAGCTTTACGCTTACGGCCATACCACCCTGTTCACGCCTGATCCGTCTGATCTCAGAAGCTAAGCAGAGTTGGGCCTGAATTAGTACTTGGATGGGAGACTGCCTAGGAATACCAGGTGCTCTC